>NC_092368.1:16148084-16369668 GCF_030848805.1 Temnothorax longispinosus
CCCTAGGTCATGCCGGTCTAATTTTGTGGATATTTATCGTGGAATTTTTGTACAAAGCAAATATTGTCGTCACGTATACCAAAAATTAACAAAAATATTAATTTTTTTTCGTTTTCGATATAAATTTGACCACCATGACCTAGATTTTGATGCGTACTTTAATTCTAGACAAGAATTTTGCATTTCTATAAAGTCAATTAAAAGATTAGTGCTAAGAAAAAAAGCCGGTATTACAGACGGCTTTTAGGATCCCCTTAATGACAATAATAATCAACGGCAAGAGGTTTGTGTGTGATAAAAAATTTACAACATAAAAATACACAAATTTATATAATTAAATGTAAAATATGTCCGTTTAATTAATAATATTCACGATGTTTAGAAATACAAATTGGATTTTCATATTCACACGCGTGTGGCCGGGGCGTATTAAAAAAAGAGGTGTGGCCTCGGGGGGTTAATGATGCAAAAGCATGCAGACGTTGTTATAATCGTTCAAGAAAACTGTTCAATATTTTATGTGATTGTTGCAGAAGAAATTCGTAATGTCGGCGAATAAATTATACGCTAGTGCTTCTAGAGAAAATCGTAGTATTTTAAGACTACATGTTGTGGATCATATTGCTGATCACTCGTTTGCAGATTGAAAATGTTAAACGTAATCTTGCATTTGAAGTCACGCTTATAACAGATAAATAAAAATCTTGTCTGTATTTCACATCACACTTGTGAAAGTTAAGCGTGTAATAAATCTGCAAAAAAAATGTAAATGTGCAAAAAAACTTGTCAATAATATCACACACACACGCACACACAGTAGAAAATGTAAATAATTGATTTCTTTATTATTACATTTGAATATTGAAATTATTTTGTACCATATGCTTCTTCACACTTATATGTATGTAATTAATAACAATATGTTAATGACAAATAATAAATTACAATGGCGTATTCTAGTTTGAAAGATCTTAAGGACGTTCTCCGAAAAATCGATTTTCTCTAGATTTTTTTTAAAACTGTGAATATACATTAATTTAGGTGTGCTTTATGCGTGGTATAAATTTCAGTACCTCTTACGATATTAAAAATCGAGATATTGAGCTTCAAAGTTTCAACTTTTAACATGGAATTCCTATTCCGAGCTATTGTAATATAGACATAATAAATTGTGAAAAAAGTTTTCTCTAAATGTTTTTGAAAAACTAGTATATAATCCATAAAAATAGAAATAATATGCGATAAGTGTCAATAACCTTGCAGTACGCGTTTTCGAGAAATACTAGTGTAAAGTACGCGATTTGATGAATTTTTCGCTCGGTTCAGGAATGACAGAAGAGGAGAGGCGTCAGTTATTACTTGGCAACGCCGCATGAGTTCTCACGCGTGAAGTTAACTTCTTATTTTTTAGTTGTTATATGTAATATTTTGTATATAAACAATGAAGGGTCAAAGCACATAACATGGCGTAGCGATATACGACGGTCGTAGTACTCGACCTGACAGATCAGGATACGCCAAAGTTTGTGCGTTACTTACGTCCACGACTACGACTGTCATATGTGCTTTGGCCCTAACTTTAGTAAAATAAATTTTTCTTTTTAGGCATGAATACAAGTTGTTAGTTGAGCACGACTGGTGCCGGGGAAAGTCTTTAAAAATAGGTATTTTTTAAGAATTTTTAATTAGGTGAACGAAGAAAGCGAATAACGTTAAACTTTGCATGTTCTTTTAATCTTATTTTAAGAATATATTTTTATTTTTTAAGTAAGAAAAATATTCTTATCTATGTTATATCTTGATCACTAAAAGACGTAAATAAGAGATGAAGTAAATGATTCTAGCTGTTCTAAATATCAGAAATGTAAAAACCAAAAACTTTGTTATTCAAAATAAGTGATGGCTATCGTCTGAACTAGAATAAACATTGTTTATTAGTTTTTTTTTAAATAAAATACTAATAAAATTTTGAAAAAAGTTATAATATTTTGGTAAATGTTTACAATTAGGGCCTGACCTCCTATGACCTTGACATATGTTGTCAAGGTCACCCTCCTGAGTGACCTTCAGAAGGTTTTAGTCGGGGGTCGCTTCTTATTAAAAAGTTATAAACAAAAAAGTTTCGAAAATATAGCAGTTATTTTAAGTATTAAGAGGCATAAACGACTAATATTACGTTTTTCTTT
The DNA here is from genome assembly GCF_030848805.1 of Temnothorax longispinosus. Lineage (NCBI taxonomy): Eukaryota > Metazoa > Arthropoda > Insecta > Hymenoptera > Formicidae > Temnothorax > Temnothorax longispinosus. The sequence goes on from NC_092368.1 coordinate 16,150,271, forward strand.
AAAGCAGAGAATACTTTATTTCGCGAGAAAGTCGCTGCTTTACCAAAACACAACATTTAAAGCAGTAAATTGTTGATAAATTGAAGTCTTTTTGTTAAAGCAGAGAATACTTACATGGGTTAGATGACGCGCTTTAAACAGTTGAATACTTTTAAAGCGCGTCATCTAACCCATGTGGCAACTCGCATATTAAAGGCCTTCACACATAAAATCGCGTAAGAACGTAAAACGTAAGCGTAAGAAAATCGACCAATCCCAATCAAGTATTGTGCTGTCCGTAACCACAGTAGGGGGAAATACTTGATTGGGATTGATCGATTTTCTTACGCCTACGTTTTACGTCCTTACGACATTTTATGTGTGAAGGCCTTAACTTTCCACGCATGAAAAGTTCACGCATACACTTTCCACGCGAACCGAGGTTCACCCACACCCCCCCTGCTTTCGGGGGAGGTGCGGTAGCCCCGAAATAGTTCACGCATACACTTTTTACGCGAACCGAGGTTCACCCACACCCCCCCCCTGCTTTCGGGGGAAGTGCGGTAGCTCCGAAATGGTTTACGCATGGGTTAGTTGACGCGCTTTAAACAATTAAATACTGTTAAAGCGCGTCATCTAACCTATGTAGATTAGTGACGCGCTTTAAACAGTTAAATACTTGTAAAGCGCGTCATCTAAACTACGTATTTTCCAAACTTTTTTTGTTAATAACTTTTTAACGAATAACGAGCGACGGCTAAAACCTTCTAAAAGTCACTCGGGGTCATGACCTTGACAACATATATCAAGGTCATTGAAATCGGTGAGGTCGCCAAACCTTTTTTTGTTAATAACTTTTTAATAAAAAGCGACCCCGACTAAAACCTTCTGAAGGTCACTCAGGAGGGTGACCTTGACAACATATGTCAAGGTCAAGGTCATCGGAAGTCAGGCCCTAATTGTAAACATTTACCAATATTTTTAATAAAAAAGCCGTTTTTACACACACAAAATAGAAATATTGATTTAATTCTAGTTCAGACAATAGCCACACTTCTGCAGAATTAGAAATTTTAGAGAAAGAAAATTTTAGCTTTTTGTGTTTCAGATACCTAGAACAGCTAAAATTATTTACACCGTCTGTCATTTATAGTGACAAGGATATAACAGAAAAGAAGAGCATTTTTGTTACTTAAATAAAAATAAAATTTTAAAATAAGGTGAAGAGAACATGCAAAGTTTAACGTTATTCACTTTTTTGTTTCCCTATAAAAAATTCCTGAAAAATATCTATTTTAAAGATATTTTAAATCAGAATACCTCCGTTAATAATTGTTTACATTCTCTTCCTGACGGAAGAGATTTTATCACCTCTCAATATAAATATAAAATTTATCTTGTCATGGTTTCATTCGATTTATACTCCGGCGTTTTTATATTTGTGATTCAATTAGATTTTATTGTTTATTTTGGTTATATTATTAGGAAATTGTTTAATGTTTTAGTCTAGTAGACTAATGTTTAATGTTTTAGTATGTTAACTGAAACATTATCATGTTTTAATATTTATATCTTCTTCTTTTATATTCATAGTAATCCGTTCCGAAGAAGACTAAAATTATAATAAGTACAGTCGAAATGTTACCCACGTGTATTGTTTATTTAATAAAATGTTTTTATTTTTATCCAATATCCTTTTGTTGTTGCTTGTAATTTAGCCGTAATTTGGCCAATTAAACATGCATAGGTAAAATAAATTTAATGAGAGTAAAAGAACATTATAAACTACAATTATTTCTCATAGTTAATAATATAATTATTGGTATGCATTTAAATATTACACGTAAATATTATTATGCTAAAGTAAAGGTTTTTAATGTAAGACTTTTTTAGATAGAAAAGCATATGTATAGAACCGTGATTTTTATACATTACATTTGCGAATTTTAATTTTTAAGTTTATAAATATTTATTTAATTAATTATATTGCAATCTTTATATATTTATAAACTTCTAATATATATACATATATATATTTATTTATAAATATAAAAAATAAAATTTGTAAATATAAACGCAAATGTAACGTATAGCGCATCGTCAATTTGCCAACTCGAGACTCGGCACTCGGCGAGACACGAGACACGAGACGCGAAACCCGAAATGCGTGGCATTGTGGTATAGCCGGCGCGTGCTAACGGCAACGCCGCGCCGGCAATGTCCCAGCTCAAGAGAGAAAGAGACAGCAGATCGTATGTCTGTTCTTCTCTCCCCGCTCAAAGCTTGCCAAGTGCCGAGCGTACACGAACAGAGGAGGGGCTTGCGCGACCAGCATATCCCCTCCATCTGAGTAGTTCGGACACGAACCATAGCACGGACACGAACCATGTGTGTACCGTTACCGAGCGTAACGACGTAGTTGACGTCCACTTTCTCAGGCGGCGTGTCAGTATACGTCCGCTGGAACGGAATGATCCCGGTGGCCGCTCTCAGGTTTCTCTCTGCTTAAAATCATATTTCTTGAAATATACCTTATGATTTTAAGATAATCGACTTTTTACAACGACTTTGGGAGGATGCCAGACTCATTTTCCAGTGTCAGTTGCATGCCAGACTCTACTAAAACATTTCTTTATACAAAAAACAATAAATATATAAAAGCTCAGCACTAATCAAATTCTTCCAACATAAGTGTTTTTTCGACAAGATCAAAGGCGCCGCAACGCCCATTCCAGCGAGACAGCGCAGCCAGACTCTGCATTTCATCAACAACACTATTAAAACAAGAGAAATTACTTTGTTCTAAGACTAATAAAAAATCGCTGACACTTTTGTGTCGCTACTTCTCGGATTATAACAAGGAAATATGAGAAAAGTAAAAAAAGTCCTATACTAACGACGGAAGGCGCGCGGCGCGAGCGGCAACGCGGGCTCGCGCGGCGAAAGGGTTCGGTTCGCGCCCGCTACGCGGCGCATCGCCGGTATATTCTCGCGTGATTAAGATTCAACATCGACCCCTATATCTAGGGCAGCTCGGCAGGGTTTCTACAGCGTTCTCAAGTTCGCTCGTGGCGGACAGCTGACCGCCATAGCCTATAACAGCAACTTATGTTTTTGCCATGACTGCAACAGACGTCTCGTTTTTTGTCCATCAGCCATATTTTTATTTTTTGCTCTCTAAATTTCCTATACTTTCTTGAAATCTTTTGCATATTATGACTATATCCTAGCCGTGCAAGATTAGCATGGTATTTACTTTGTTCGTGTATACTTGTATTTTCGAAAAAAATTTTCTGCGTGTAACGATTCAAACCGATAGAAACCGATTGAAATTACATCCTTGAATACCAATCCGTTTCAATCGTTTTCAGTCGGTGTAATCGTTATAAATCCGTGATTTCCGGATCAAGAATCCAGATTCATGCGGATTCAAAATTTTTAATCGGATTCAATCGGTCATTTTTAGCAGGGATGGCTCCTCTGGATTTGGTGCCAGTGCGGGTTGCCGTAGTGGACCCAAGAGAGAGAGAAGAGGAGGAGGAAACCCCCCCAGCTTTAGTTGTACCGGAACCGGTGGTTGCCGATCCTTCGGTGCATGTTCGGGATCGTGCCATTTTTCTCGCGATGCAAGTACGGATGATCGACCTTTGGATTGGTCGACCTTTGCCTAATTTGGCCGATGCTCGAATTTTGTTCGGGCGGGGTCAGATCCGTGAGATCGGACGTGGACGATCCTTTGACGATGATCCCCTGGTTTCGTACCTGCGCTCTCTGGCTATTGGCACCGTTCGGGCAAGTGGCTCGCAGTTTATGGCCGCTGTGCGGGTATGCTGTCGGCGGGTATGCTGCTGTCCGCTGTCCCGGATGGCAGATCGGGAACATAATGCTCCCCTTCGTGATTAAGGTAAGTTTTGTGTAATTTCGTCTATTTGATAAGTGCTTTACGTTTCGATGCTTTTGCTTTTCTTTATCTAGTTTTCGATAAAGGCTTTCCAACGATTGGCGTTGACGCGTAATGTTTTTCGTTTGATCTTTATTGTATAGTTTACGTCGTTGTGTTTCTCGATAGTCTATTACATTACAATGCGTAATTTTATTTCTCTTGGAACGTCAGGTTTTTTATTCACTTTTCCTTTATGCTTCTCGGGTAGACGGGCGTTTGCCGGCGCGCTATCAGCTCGCGTCGTGATCTCAGGTTTCACCGTCGTGATGCGCGTTAGCTTATCGTTTTCTAAATGAAGTATATTGCAAAAATCGTAGCAGTTCTGCTCTAGCGCCTTTCTTTCTTTCTTATTTAAAATTTTCATGCGTTTTTTACGTAATTTCTCGCGTCGTTTATGCATTGATTTTCGCTCTTCAGTCGCAGGTAATGTCCGAGTGTGTCCGTGTCAGTCACCGGTGCCTCTACTAAATTTTCCTGCGGCGTGATTATTTCGACGGACTTCTCCGTTATGTTTACTGCGCTTTTTGGACAGAAAAAATCTATCGGTTTACCGTGATACTTCCGATAAAGATTCCAGAGTTAGGTTTTACACGTTTTACAATACCTTTTTTATTTCGATCTGTAGCTGTCGTTTGTAGAATTGTCTTACCGCGGGGCAATAGAATTAGCGTTTTACACGGTTGGAGCTTAAACTTCGCAGTACCGATTTTCAGTCGATTTTCGGCGTGGTTGGGAACGGCTCGATGTTTTTTCAGAAAGTCAATTTCTAGAATGCCTTCGTAGTCCATCGAGAAATCGTCTCGTACTACGTACATCGTATGCCGTATTGCTTTCTTGCCTGCGAGTATTATGTGGCTCGTATTTTTCCGAGGGTGTATAATTGATGTCCAGTTACGCCGGTCAGCGCTATTTTCTTTTTTTATATTTTAGTCTTATCTTTTAGTTTTCCTACCTTTATGAAGGTGATGGCAGCTCCGGAATCAAGTAAAAAATTTAGTTTTTTCTTGGTTGCTTCTCGCATCGGGAGAGTGACAAGGTCGAGATAATAATTTTTATTAGTTTTGCTCGTCACTTGAGTAACTTTATACTCGCGCGCGTGGCTCGTCTCGTGCTTTCTCTGTTTCTCTTCTTTGTCGCTGCCGCTGCTGCTGCTGCTGCTATCGCTATATGACGTTTTATCGTCCAGCTCCGGTGTCTTATTTCCTCGACGCTTTTCTGTTGTATTTATCGGTTTCCTTTCACGTGTATTATATTTAGATTGGCGAATCCCCTCCTTTTCGGGTCGGTCGTTTAGCTGCCAACAATCATCCCGAGTATGCCCTTGCTTTTTACAATATTTGCAATACTTATCGACGGTATTTATTCCGCTGGGTTTTTCTGCTCTCGGGAGAGAATATTTGTTTGCGTATCGGCTCGTATGGCAGTCTCGCCCTCAATCTCGCCCGTAATGGCCTGTTTCTCCACATTTGTGGCACTGTATTTCCGCGGTCCGTGAATAACGCGCGTTTTCTGTATTAAATTTATTTTTGTGCGTCGGGTGTCCGTTCCGCGGGGAGGGGCCTTTTACCTTTTCCTCCGCACTGGCGCCGGTTATTGCTTCCTGTAGCGTTTGGTATCTTTGCGCTCTGACTACCATTTTAATGTCCTCGTACAGCCCGATCTGGTAATTTTGGAGGGCCTGCACCTTTTTACTATCGAGAATGGCCTTCTGCTGCTTTTGCGAGTGCCCTTGTCCTTCCTTCATTGCCTCGTACAGTTCTCGCTCCAGCTTTTCTACGCGCCTCCCGAATTCCTGTGCACTTTCTCCCGGTTTCTGCTTTAGGGAGTTAAACTCTAGTTGTAGGTGGGTCATACTGCGTTTTCCTAGATTTTCCTTTTCCAGTTTGCGTTTTAACTGTTCAAAATCATGGATATCGCGAGTGTCAAAGTCTATCATGGCTTTTCCTTTAAATTTTGTGCATAACATGGCTCCAGGAGTAATGATTCGTCCGCGGACTGTATGTTTTTCATCGGGTAAGTACTCGCGTTTAGAAACTCGCGGACGCGCTCACGGGATTCTCCGTTTATCTCGGGAATCATGTTTCGGGCTTCCTTCAAGCTGAGGAACCCGAGGTGGTGTCCCGGTTGATTACGGACGTCGCTATGCGTTCGCCCGTATGTGACGTCTAATTGACCCTGGCTGCGTACGCGGCGATCTCGGGCGTCGGGGCGATCGTAAGTGGCGGATTCTACCCGGCTTACGCGGTCCTATATAGGTATCCCGCATGGCGCGAAGAAGTTTGACAGAGCGGTCGAATTCTGCGGCCTCTGCGCGGTTCATGCGGTCTTGCATTTCGCGCATCACGTTCAGGACGTCGTTGAGCACGGAGTCCTGTGCTCCCGGCTCTACTTGTGTCGGCTCAGGGGCTCGACTTTGGTCGGGTTTCGGACGGTCGCCTGTTAGCCGCGGGTCTGAGTCGCTCTATTTCCGCGTTGATTTGCGCGAGTGTTATGTCTTCGCGCGGCGCAATGGCCGCGGCAGCTCGTTGCAGGCTCATTTTGTTGACCCGGGGGGTATGATTCTCTTCGGTCGGATCGAATACGTCGTTGTCGTACGACGTCAGCGAAAATTCTCCTCTCTCGGAGGTATCCGATACACCGGAACTAATTGTGGGGTCTAGTCGTAGTACGTCACTGTCGTTTTCGTTATTGTTCGTGTTATTATTATCGTTATGTTCGCGCACTAAACTTGCGTCTATTTTCCCGAACGAAAATTCTCGCTCTACAAGGACGTTTAGGTGCAGTTCCGACGTGTTATCGTCTGTAAATTGCGAGTCTAGATTTTGTCGCACGCGGTCTAACGCTTCGCTATTTGTATGTCTATCGACACGTACGGGACTTCGCAAGCTATATTTAATTGCGCACCGCGCTGGTTCGCTGTGGAGGAACGACGCGTTTTGAACGGGACGGAATGGGGTGATTTTGCCTTCTGACATTTATCGCTTTATCACGCCCTACAAATAAACGCGTTACAAATGTTTTTCGACTTACATTAGTAGTAGCATGTTGCTCGTCACTGTGCTGGTCGTTGACCGTCGCTGCGTGGCTCGGCTGCGGAGCCGGCGCGGCGAGTCACCGTTGTGGTAGGTCGGCGCCTTCTCCGGTGTCGTAGATAGCCGCTACCGGGTGCTTCCTTCTTCTGGAACGGGCCGCTACCAGGTGCTTCCTTCCTCTCGAGCGGACTGCTACCGGGTGCTTTCGTCAGGGCTGATTCCACCACTTTCACTAATTCGCTCTTTTCTTTCAAGCGAATACTCGTGGCGGGAACACACGCGACGGGGATGTTTCGGTGTTAACTGACGACTGCCTTAGTTGTCAGCATTTTTGATACCGCGATCAAAGGTCTAACGGGCAGGTGATGTCCGGGATGACCATATTTGGTCATTCCCGAAACTTGTGCAGACTTCGCGTCAGCGGTCTTCGTCGCTAGGGTCATATTTCCGATAAGATGCAACTCGGAGTTGCCAAGTGCAATACTTAATCTCTAATTCGTTGTGCGCTCACAACAAATGTGATGGCAGTAAAAAAGCAGCACGGAATAAGGGAAGTTCCAGGTTTGAATCTTAATATAATATTTTTCGTAATTTAATTTAATAAAAATGAGATGCTTTATACATAAGTATCAAAGATCATATCAATTTAGAAAATACCAAAACCCATGATCGAAACGTGACGATTAATCTGACCAAAACCGATGGTCGAATTGTCAAGACATTGCGTACCCAGTCAGAACGCTGATGTCGATCGACTAAGACGTCTAAGAGCCACCGCACAAGACTCTCACTATGGTCACGTAGCGTAACGTAACGTGAATCAACGCACAAGAAACGTATCGATTAGAGCCTCCGCACAAGCTCTCGTATGGTAACGTAACGTAGATCAACGCACAAGAAACGTATAACGCCGTAACGGCCGTAACCAATACGTTTCTTGTGCGTTGGCTCACGTTATGTTACGCTACGTGACCATACGAGAGTCTTGTGCGGTGGCTCTAAGGCCCTAAGCAGAATGGCTGTCTTGGCAATGTTTTATGCCTTAAGTCTTTGTCTTATGTAACGCACAATACTGTACAGTATTGTGCGTTACATAAAACAAAGACTTAAGACATAAAACACTGCCTCGATAAGAATCATAACATGGCACGTAACCTCACTAAACTCCGTTGGTTACGTGGGCACCATAAACCGCGTTTACAGTATTAATGGCGAATTTACATAACATACAGATTTCGAGATAATTACAAAAACGACTCCGCCCCGGTGACGACTTCGCCCCGGTCTCCCCTACGTATATATGTATATGTAGTTTTAACAACTATTTAAAACTTAACTTAGATCTTATCTCTCTCTTTTCTTTATTGACTTGAAAAATTGTTATTCTCATATTCTTCTTTCAACATCTTTCTGCGTCTTTTGCTAATGTTGTAATTATAATTATATGTGCATTAACGGGATCTTTTTTAATCTTTTTATGTTTATACACATAAATAAATAAATATACATAAAATAAATAAATTTCCTTTTGCAGCTTCACGCGGCCGCGCTCTCCTCCCTACGATCCGAAGTGGCCGAGCTGAATTCGCGGCTGGTGACGGCTACTCGCGCGCGAGAGACGACCGAGGCCGCGCTGATGCGGGCGGAGGTCCAGGCGGCCCGCACCGAGCAGCGGGCGGAACAGCAGGCGGCGCGGCGGCACGAGGAGCGGCTCACCGAATTGCATTCCGTCATCGCCGAGCTCGGCAGACAGCTGGAGCGGCATCGCGCCACCGTAATTGCCGAGGACGACGAGTCCGGTAAGGGTCCAGCTCTTCTCTTCATCCCGCCTTACGGTTACGAACGCACGGGAGAGAGTATCGTGATTCGGCGTGTTGATTTCGCTTCACGAAGAGCGAGAGAGGGAAGAGAACCTTCGAATAACGATCAGTGCCACGGCAAATTCCCCGGCGGGCAATCAGTGAATCTCTCCAGGCACCGACAGTAACAATAGCAATAGCTCTCGGTAGCGCGCGCTCTCGATTCCCCCGGTCCCCCTTCTCGATACCGAGAAGAAGAGCGATCACTTAGGGCCTCGCGACGCGCCGCATACCGTCGGCATCGACGCGTACCTACTGTCGCGAGAGACGATCGCTTATTCCGATGAATAACCGGGGCTGATGGAGTAGATTTGTTTCTCCAAATCGCATATTGTAGAGCATATTAATCGTCGATGGCCGCAATTTGAGATGGTCTTAATAAATGCGTAGAAGTCGAGACAAGCAGAGACCGAGGGTTCCATCACCAACCCGGTAGAGGAGAGCGAGGGCGGTGGGGACAACCAGGGAGATGGCGATCGTACCCTGGGGGACGCCGATTCCAGCTGCTACGAGGACGAGAATCGACCGACAGAGGTAAAAGGAACTCTTAAGGTTTCAATTTTGAACGTAATATACCTAATGTTTGGAGGGTATATTTTATATTTAATATATCTCTTTAAAAAATGCATTATTATTTTTAATATAGAATGGTAGGGACAGTCCGGCCACGTTTCCAACTCCCGAGCCAACGCAGCAAGCGGCGTCGTGCCAGAGCGTCGCCGTCGCGGTCCTGTGATTCGTTAATGACATCTTAAGATTGTACTTAAGATGTCATTTGTAGAAAAACTGCCACGTACTCCTGCCATCATTTTGTCTTTATATATTTGTATTTGTTCGAATACTGATAAGGTCTTTTGCAGTTTTCCTTATCCTTGCAACAAATGTTGGTATTCATGTAATAAGTCGGCTGCAGACGCAAAGAATTAATAAAGTAAAAAATATTTATAATAATTATTTGAATATTTTATAAATATTTATCAAAATATTTTATAAATATTTTTGAAATCTTAGATTGAACAGATGATAAATATTTATTATAAATATTATAAAAATGTTTATTGTAAATATTATGATACATATTATTAAATATTTATTAAATTATTATGATAAATATTTTGTAAAATATTGTTACATTCTTGACGAAATGTTTAGGAAAGGTTTTTGGAAAGGTAACAAGAGTATGTCTTTCTTTTTCATTGCACTTTTTATTGCACAAAATTTTTAATTATATGTAATATTTAAAAAAACGCTTTGCTATATATTTTAGACAACGTGCATTTTGATAATTTTGTCTTTTACTTTCTCGTGCTTTGTTAATCTCAATAATAGTGTTGCTATAATAAATGACACAAATACACTTTTAGTTCTATATTAAGAAAGATTAATGTTTCATAAACCCTATACAATTATTAAAACGATCATTTAGAATTCAAGATCGTAAAGGAATCACATCTATCACGAGTCTTAACAAAGTTCGAGAAAGAATTTAAATAGGAAGAATTTAGATAACGCGATAATACACTTAATACGTATAAAAATAGAAAATGGAATGTAATTAATTGTGCCGTTAAAATCTGCAAGTATAAAATAGTCTCGTTATTGTAAAAAAAAAGTTGATACAACAGATACATGAGTATTAATACCTCGATTGATATTATCATAAAATAATAAAAACAAAAAGTCTTAAAAATTAATTGGTACATAAGACAGGTTTATTTGGTAATAAAAATGTAATATACATATAATAATAAGTATAAAGTACAAAATTAAAAACTTCTAAAAATTTAAAATAATATTAATTATAAAATATTAATACAATTGACACACTATTAGGAAATATTATCTAATAACAAATATGATTGAAAATACATACAAATACTTTATTACTTATGATGAGCTGATTCGTATTGAACGCATCGCTAGCGTATATTGCATTCGACGCTTCCCTGGGATCCGTCACGGTGGACGCGATATCGAAGAACTGCGCAAATTTTGCATCGACCGCCGCAAGGATTCTGACCAAACGATCGAATCTCGCTTCGATGCACCGATCGAGATCGAACATACGATGCAGCGTCGATTCGGTCATCATCAAGCGTACGTTTACAGATTCGAGACGTATGAGTTTGACGTTATTAACCGACGTACAAACTCTCACCGTTAGCGATCCAACGTTTATAAAACTATGGGCATCTTTGAAGTCGTTATTGCGAAAGAAATTCTGAATATTTCGTCGTTGCTCGTAGAGTGCCTTCCACGTTTCGAGAAACAACAGCAGTTCCTTTCCTCGATGATCTCCAACGGCGATCTCCACGTAGCTCGGTGGGCCCACGTTGATGCCAATTTCGAGGAATTTGTATCCCGTAGCTGTCAGCGCGTATCGTCTGCTGAGTATACGAACCGCGCGACGGTCCCCCGAAATGCTGGATAAAAGAAATGAAATTAGTTTTTTATTTTCATAAGTATTACAATATGCAAAGATATAAAAACTGGGGGAGACTCTATATGTTAATTTTCTCTCAAACGAAACTTACCTATCATATCTGGCCTCATACGTTTGAGTTTCAACGTTGTGAATCGGCACGTAATAATTCACGGCATTCACGCGTTTTGCACCGTTGTTGCTGCTGCTGCTGCTGCTGTTGCATCCTTCAAAGGAGAACATTTTCGCTCTCTAGGCTCTGAGAAGTTGATCGTCAGTACAAGCGATCGCAACAAGACTGATCATATGAAATTACTCGAGTATAAGCGACAACTCCAAAAAGTAATGATGTGGTGGTGGGGGAAGGGGAAGCGGGAGGGGGAATTAATGTTTATAGAACTGCGCAGTGGATTTTTTAGGAGAGAGGGAAGTAAAGCCTACTTTAAAGGTGATGATGGGGGAGGGGAGGGGGAGTAAGAAAGAAAACAAAAAGTTATATATAATAATATATTTATTAAAAAAAAGATCGCAAATCTTTATGGCGTCGCGCGCGACCACCAATTAAATAGTTTTATTACATTTTGTAACGCGCAATTCTTTTCATGTTTTCCACATCGCATAGTATTGGTGTCGTCTAGTTTATTCAAAGATTCAATATCTTCGTAATGCGCGTCCAGAGTCTCGACGATTAGGTTTTTTCGCGCATAATTCTCCAGCAGATCCACCAGCCATTCTCGTTTCTGGCATCCCTTGACGTACACGAGAGTCGGCATCTCGTCGTCATCGTCTTCTTCTTCTTCTTCTTCCATACCAAGCACGGCCGATGTAATCAGGCGTTTTACCATGCTGTACGGCACGTTTCCGTCTTTCCATCGTAATCCATGGTGATTGCGAATCAACCAAGTAACGCACGATTTGTCCGATTTTGTGAGAAGATTCCACGGCATGGGGTACGTAAAGATGTGATGCGTCAGAACGTAGCCTTTTCTCAGCACCGCCACCTCCTTCACGACAAATTTCATCCCGACGAGGAATACTTGCAGGTCCACAAACGTTGGTACGGACATGACGAGATTTCTTTATCTCTCTATCTCCCTCGTCGATGCGTCAATCGAGAGGAATGACGCACAACTCTGCAAACCGTCTCGCGACACTCTGATTTATACTTCCCCCTCCCTCCCTTGCTTCTCTAAATAATTGTATCGGAGAGTGATGGAAAGAGAGAGAGAGAGAGAGAGAGAGAGAGAGAGAGAGAGAGAGAGAGAGAGAGAGAGAAAATAATATTCACGTCGACGTTGCCGCGAACACTCAGACTATTTTGCGCACCACGTTCGTCAACGGGTTGAACTCAATCACGCGGTCGTGTATGATGAAACAGTACGCGGAGGTATTCGGCGGTACGTTCTCCATGCAGTCGAATTCTATTCTGACATCCACGGTGGCGTTTTTGATGGATGCGTTTTGGCGGGAGCAATCGATGATCACGAACGGGCCGTTACGTAGAAAAGTCGAGATGGTGAGACTCGGCTCGAGATATTCGTATCCGTAGTAGCCCTTGCAGAAACGCGCGTACATATCGTACAGAATCGCCCATCTGTGTTTGCCAAAGTCCAAATTCAGATCGTCGTACGGATAAACTTCCGAGTTTAGATAGAGTTTTACGTTGGTCAAGTTGCAGTCGTCGAATCGGCTTGTGTCGACGGACATGACATTCTTCCGACCCGTCTGCAGAGCGAAGACGACGTATCGCGGTTTCTCGAGCTGAGTCGCGGTCTTAATGGCCCACGAGTGCTTAGTCGTATTCTGCAATAGGGGATACTCGTACAGATCCCACGAACGGAAACCCATACTTAGATATCGTCCGTCTTCCAAGGCGCGCAGCATCGACAGCTTGTTGATCTCGTTCAATACCACGTGAGGCATTCGCCATTGTATCTTGAGTATTTTGATAGTAGGCTCCAACGCGAGACTTCCCACCAGGGAATTGTTGTCGTTGCGCGCTCGTATCAAGATCAATTCGTGACGAGCGTTGATCACCACGCGTTTGTAATCCTCACAAAATCCCAGTAACAAGTTGAGCGGAACGCAGAAATTGAAATATCCGTTCGGATTATTATGTGGTTCCCAGCCCGCGTTTCGCAGGATCACGCTTCTGTCGGACGATACCGTAACGTAGTTCTTGAGCGTGCTGGTTATTCCTACGTTTCTGCAATCTCCATACCGTCGAGCTCGTAGCGAATCTCATCGAACATGAACGCGACGCAATTAGTACCCAATACCACATTATCGACTTGGTCGGCTGCTCTGGTCACCGTCAATGTTCCTTCGATGTAGAGAAAATTTTCGCACGGCAACGTATACAGATCCTGCTGTTGTATGGGTATTCGTATCTCGTCGCTATAATCAAACGTTGTGTTGGCGTACGGGTTGTACGTGTGAGTCTCGATCTTGACGATGCGATCGTCAAAGACCGGCTCGCTTCCGATGTTGAGAATTTCAGTCATCGTTCAGATGTTTCGCACCGCGAATCCCAGAGATTGTAAAAACTTAACGTTCGACGCGATGAGCTTCTTTCTCGTCGCTTGTTTAACGCCACCGAATGTCGACTTGACGATATCGTCGATCGGTGCAGCCGTAAAGATATTACTGTTATCTGTTGCGTGCTCCGAGTCGTTCAACACTAGCATCTCATGTGTCGTACACTCACGCTCACGCATACACTGGCGCGTTATCGCTCCCGCCGTCGTACGTGCAATCTGACGGTGATCTCTTCTCCGCGAAAATCGAGCAATCGTCCGTCTTGATCAGCGACGCATATCGTTAGATTTGTAACGCTCCGCGCGATGATCGGCAGATAAATGATCTGCGCCGGCGTTTCCGATATCTTATATCCCGGTGGTACGCTTGGTGAAAATTCGTGTATCGTATGAACACGTTTGTCGTTGCTGTACGCACTCGCGGTCACGTTACACTCCTCGCGGATAATGTTTATGTTGATAATATTAATCGGTGCGTCTGATTCGTGCCACTGTCCTGGCTGCAATATACGCGTCGACGAGAATCCCAGAAGCGATCCGACGTTGTTCGGTTTGTTAAAGTTCACTCTGAAAGCGCACTTGATCTCGCTCTTCATCGTATTGTAATTTGCGCGAAGCACTATCGGGTATTCCGCGACCTCGTCTTTGTAGCCGTTCGCGCGAACGGTCTCCTCTCGCGCGATATCCGCGATCGACGTACGACGATCGTCGTTGGAACGAACCACGCGTTGCGGACGTTTACGTGAAATTTCACGTTTCAAAAACTCGTGTATGGCTCGTATCTCGTACGATCCCTCGGGAATCGTAATTTCCGTGTCATCCTCGTCGAAATAAAATTTATTATTCGAAGAAGTCACGTTCGGAATCGTGTGATAAGTCTCGAAACACGTTAGACCGAGCTCGTAGTCACCGTCGCTCAGATCCACGGCGGGAAAATAGTGCTCCGCAAGGATGCTACTTTTCCCGATCAGCGTAAACGTTACGGACATATCGGCGGAAGCTGGTCGACGAACACTGAGTTTCCGCACGGCGCGTCGTCAGGTTTTAAATTAGCGCCGATCGTCATCTATCGTCCGGAGAAATTGCAAGACAACTGGCCACAGATGCTCTGATCGTAGCGCTGATAAGACGTGTAATTGTACTCAATTTTCGTCACGCTCGGTCCGAAATATCGCACCAGTTCTTTCTAGTGTCCCTTGAATACAGAGTCTGGCCATTCCGTAGACTTCTTTCTATTGGTTCAGTTTTACAAGCCCCTCAAAATGGCGAAAATGGCGGAATTTTTAAAATGGAGAAAAATTGCGTATTAATAAATGTAAAATAATAAATCAGAAAAACACTTTTATTGCCATTAAACATCAAAAAATGTATTTTTGTATATATATATATATATATATATATATATATATATATATATACATAGAATATATATGCATAATAGAATACAATATAAAAGTACAACATACATTATTCTTATATATATGTAATAAAGTATAACATAATTTTTAATGAACGAAAGTATGCATTGCCATAGTTTTGCTACTATAATTTTTCTTTTTTAAGTTGGATTTTACACACGATATACGCATTCTATATATAATATAAAACGTTTCATTATTTTAAATTTTAAATTATGGCAATCTTTTATTGTGTCACAATGAATATCATTCATTTTATCTAAATAAAAACTAAAAAAATTGCAGTGTTTTTTTTAAATCTGACATGTATGATCGAATAATTATTTCCATCTTGAAAAAATAATCAAACGTTTTCTCATTGACGAAAAAGAGCGTGTTTTTACGGAAGCATTTCAAGAGAACTAATTTTGTATATTTTTTATTAAAATAACTTTTTGATCCTGTAGAATCTAAACATTGAGAACATGTTTTTGTGCATTTAACAATACTTGTGATAATGTAACCTGCTATATTGTATAATAAATTCATTTCAATATTGTTGAGATGAATATTGTTGTTAGGCTTAATAAAAATTACTTCTTCACATTGTTTAGATTGTTTAATTGTTGTAGAATTATCTAGAAAATCGCCAATCATATCACCATCATCTTCATCATAATTTGAAGTATGTAATAATTTCATATATTTTGATATTGTAAGAAGTTTTAAATTCTGCTTGAACTGTAATGCGTTTGGAATTGGATGTCTTACTCTTATCGCAGAAAAAAGATTTTCAACACAATCCTGTGTCAATCGACCAGTAAGTACGTATATACAAAAATCCGCGTTCATGTATTAGATACTTCGTCAACTCAATAATAGACCTTATGGTAGTCATAAAACCATTTTGCACAGGCTTAAATTTTGGTTGATGACCAATTTTTACTTCTCTAAATAATTCTACAATAGATTCTAGAAATGCTATAGAGTCATTGAATTTTTTTTCTTTCTTTTCATCACCCGCTTGTTTGCCTAACGCAAGTTTTGGCGTCCTTGCAGTTACTAAAGTGAACCATTTAGACATACATTCAATAAAAAGTGATGTCGTATTGAATTCTTTTTTATTTGTTTCTTCAGCATAAAATTTCATTGCGCTGCTAACATCTCTACTAATTATATTTTTTGCTTTATTTACTTTCATTTTATTAAATGTGGTGCAGGAAATGTCTTTTTTTTTATTTTAGGAATTAATTTGAGTTGAAAATTTTCTTGAATATCTACTAATTCATCTAAGTGTGCACATTCGACAACAGCTGTTGATAAGTTATGCATATCAACAAATGTTTTGGGCAATTCAATGACTTTATTATTTAATAAAGTAGACTTTAAGTTTTTTAGTAAGTGTGGAGCATCAGCAATAAAAAAAAGTTTTCGATTACTGTTAACAGGATGAGGTATGTAATTTCTGACTTCGGATCTGTTGCTGCCAATAGCACCAAATGCTCTCCACATACTTAGATTAACAGGACCCATATCAGAAGTTACGCTATGAACGTATAGATCAATAGATTCTGCTTTTTCAATAATCTCTTGTATAACAGGTTTCAAAATAGCACCGTCAATACTATCTGGTGTAAGGAAATAAGCTATAACCATTTTCCAACGTGTAAAAATTCCTCCAAGCATAAAAACTAAACTGTGAGTAGCTTCTTTAATTTGGCCTAGAACATATTCATAAAAAAGAGAACCAGACAAAGAAATTATTATAAACCAAGAAAAGAAACAATTTTATTGCATATCCTGATGTATAGTAACAACAGTTTATGCTCACATTTTGCAATGTATCTTGGAACTTTATACTAAATGCAATAGGGGAGTATATCTGTTAAAAAAATTTTTAACTATATGTATATTAGATGATGTTCCATAATACATTACAAAACATGCACAAATAAACATTTTTTCTGCTCCACAAAAAATATAGAAAAATTGAACAATCTGTTTAGTTAGCTAAATAACATTATTCTTATTAATGTAAATGAATTCTTATATTATAGTGATTTATTATTATCCGTATCACTTATAAATATACGGTATTTATTAGACAATGATATTTTTGTAAAAAAAAATATTTAATTATGCAAAAGTAATTATACTAAATGTAATAAAAAATTGTATTATATATACAAATATTAGTATAAAAAATATAAATTACAAATGTATTAGAAATTATATTAACCTGATCTATCTGGCAACGTCGATAAACCAAAATGTGAATTAGTTGCTATATCAACTTGTTGTCCTGCAGTAATGCTCATCTCGTCAATAGCGAGCATGCAATCTTTCTCTCGATTATCGGTAAAATTTAAAATGTGGTTACGTAATATGTCAAACGTTTGATTACAAATACCGGGTTCAAAGTCTATGTTCTCAATTTTTCTTCGAAGAGTACGCTCGGCTGGTAAAGGAATATCCTGATTCCGTAATTCTTTATAACCATTATTATCGCAAGATATAATCTTAAGCGAATAGCTTTTTTGATAGTAGCAGAACACCATTTTTTACCGCGCATGGATTTCTTGCAGAGAGCTGCAACTTGGTCGTCGTTAAATATTCTTTTGTATCTAGCCTTTAAATTACTATTCTCTTCTAATAATTTTCTTCTTTCATACATAAGTCTTTTTATTCTTTTTTTCATTATTATCCGCGACTTTTCTGATTTACTTAGTATCATATTTGCTTGCTGAAATTTTGTTTCCACTTGTCGTAATTTGGCCTGTGTAGCATCTAATAATGCTTTTTGAACTTTTAATTCTGCTTCTTCAAAGTTTTTCTCAGGATTACCAATTTGAAATGACACACATATCATTGAGTCTGAAATTGGCGTTGACACTGGCGATGTATTAATTGGCTCTATTTCTGTATTATTTATAGCTGCTTCTGTTTCCTTAAATACGTCTTCCTCTATCAAATCATCAGACAAACATTTTTCATTGTCCACTTTATTATTTTCCGTAATATCAATTTCAGTCTGAAATATATAAACAATCTTATTGTAAACTAATGGTCCGTCTACAATGAGTCATATAGGTATGAATCGTAAGGTCGTACAGCAAATCGACCAACGACAATCAAGAATGTATAAGAAAATTTGATTGTGGTTGATCGATTTGCTTACGATCTTAAGACTACGACTCATTGTAGACGAGGCTTAAATCTAAGGACACAACTTACAACCACGCATATTTTTAAGTGTTATTGCATACTATATTTCACTTACATTTGATGTAGCAGAAACAATTTCTTTCTGCATAAAAATAGTTGGAACTGCACAACTTTTCAGCTTTTTCTTGCCATCAACACGTACTTTTTCCCACATTTCGGGTAAAAAATGTTCTTATTAAATATAATAAACATAAGTAATGTAATTGCAAAATGTAAATAACTTGAATTACAGAAAAATGCATTTTACCTCACATACAAAACAGTCTTTTAATGCATCCAAATCATGTCGACCAATGTTTTGAATCCATTGTTCTCTTCTTTTTGTATTTCTTGGGATGCGATGTAAGGAATAACCTTTTTTCCAAGAATTGGAACATTTTGTTACGCAGCAATAAGGCATTTTGTAACCTATACAAATTAGTTCTCTATAATATTTCCATAATAAATTATATCATAATCATATTATTAAGGTTAGAAAACATATAATTTACGTTTTCAACTTGTTAAAAAATTCTGTTATTTCAAACAATTTCACTTATGGTATATTCAAAAAATTAAATAAACTTTATATGTATATACACTATTTATTTACCTTTGTACAATCAAAAAAATTCAGAAAATACGGAACACTCCATGCACAGCAGGAACCACTCACAATCACTCTTATATGTATTAAGTATAGTATGTACGCCATTTTGAGGGGCCTATTGGCCAGACTCTGTATTCAAGGGACTCTAGTTCTTTCGGTGGTCGAAGATTGCCGAAATTGTCAAAATATACGACTCGATCTCCCCTCTTGGCGTACGCTACCCAATGAGTACCGGGGCCGGCTGCATCGTCCAAATTCACGATACCGCTCTCGTTTCGACGTACGCTATCGACGATCGGTAACGAATCACGCATGAAAACACCTCTGAAGAACGGTACGCACATTCGCCTTGCCAGTCGACTCAATTGTACGTTAGTCGTAACACCCGTGGGCATATTTAACGTCTTCTTTGATGTTTTTTTTTTTTTTTTTAATCTTCAACGCTACTCCTCGCCCGCGTTTGTGCGGGCCGAGATACAGTCCTTGTCCATATTTGTACGGAGCGAGATAAAGTCCGCGACCTTCCATGGCGCGATTGTGACGTTGCGTCTCTTCCAGCTGACGTCGCGCGGGTTTGCTAGCGTTCATCGCCGTTGTAATTCCGGCCGCTCCGCCAGCCAGAGAACCGAGAACTCCCAACAACGGTAGAATCGGCAATACGCCGCCTCGTTTCGCTGCCGGAAGTATCCGTTTCTTCGTCGGCCTTTTCCTCGTTCGTGTTTTCCGTGTTTTCAAACCCATTCCGAGCTTCGTCTTAGCCTTCATGGCCGCCCAGACGGCTGTAGCGGCAGCTCTCTCTCCGAGAGTCGAATCTCTCGCGATGACGCGTCCCAACGCTCTCTCGGCGAGTATCTCGTCTGCCGCGTGTCTCTCGGTGAGGCCTTTGTTACGCGAATAGTCTATGTCGTGCTCGCGACATGCCGCGTCCAATGGATTTACACCCGGATCACCTCTAGCCAATCGTTCTCGCAAACGAGTTCCCGGACCGCAATACTGATAGCCGGGAATGTGCAGTTCGAACGGAAGTGCACCTATCGCGCGATTAAACAGGCCTCTACCTGTTTTTATTTTTTTCGTTGACATTCGCCGCAATCCTTTATCATTGGCGCGGGACCGTCGATGTGCGTTCGCTGCCACGGTTGATTGTAATGTTCGTCACAGCGACGATAGGTCTGAACCTCCAAATCAACCTTTATATGCTGCGGAAGCTTGTCCCACACGTAGTGGACGTGATCACCGCACACTTGCAATAGAACGGCTTTCGGCACGAATTGCAGCTGTTCGGCGCTAAAATCGCGAATGTCCAAAGGTCTCGACATCGAAGGACGAACATTTTTGCGACTGAGCGATTCGCGGTGCCGCGCACCTATAAATAGACGTTCGAACGAGAAAGTTCGATTCAGTCGTACAAAGTGTGAGGGAAAAAATGAGATTCGTGCGACAACCGTTGACGATTCGCGTGACGAATTGCGACGACAGATCACGGTCGATGGAGGGCAACGCGGATAGGCGCAGACACGGTACGATGCTGCCAACTACTATACGCGCGATCATTTGCGGTCCCTCGAATTGCGGTAAAACCAACGTTCTGATAAGTTTGCTGGAAAGTCCGCACGGTGTACGTTTCGAGAACGTGTACGTGTACTCGAAATCGCTGCAATAACCGAAATACCGATATCTGGAGAATTTATTGACATCGATCGACGAAATCGGCTACTACACCTTCTCCAATAACAGTGACGTCATTCCACCGAGCGACGCGTGTCCGAACTCGATATTCGTTTTCGACGACGTGGCGTGCGATAAGCAAGACACTGTGAGAGAGTATTTCTCGATGGGCAGGCACTCGAACGTCGACTGCTTTTATCTCTGTCAGACGTACGCGAGAATACCTAAACATCTGATACGCGACAACGCGAATCTGCTGATCCTGTTTAAACAGGATGGTACTAATTTGAAACACGTGTACAACGATCACGTAAATACCGACATGTCGTACGATGAATTTTGCTCGTTGTGCCACGATTGTTGGCAATGCAAGTACGGATTCGTAGTGATAGACAAGGACAGCGCACTTTCAAACGGTCGATACAGAAAAGGATTTAACGTGTTCGCGATACCGCAAAAGCGGTCAGTCGTCGCCGATACGTCGTCGAAGGTGAAACAACGTTAGTGTTACGGAGAAAGAGATCGACACTCTGCTTTGTTTCCCCCCCACGATGGCTGCGATCGACGAGAGCGAGATGATTCGCGAACGCGAGAAGATCGTGAAAGATATTGCGAAAACGAGTAATTCGATTCGCAAGAAACTTCGCGCTTTGAAGACCGATAAGATCGAGAAGGACATTGAGTTGGACACGCACTTTAAACCTCTCATCGAGCCGTTGAAAAAGATCGTCGACAACTCGAGCTTGATCGCGGTGAAAAAAGAGGAGCCGACGGAGAGCGACGCTGACGTGAAAATCGAACCGCTATCCGTTCAAGCGCGAGGAGGAGGTGGAGGATGCTACACCGAAGAGAAAGAAGAAACGATTAGACTCCTGGTCGGATCTGTCATCGACACCGCGTAAATCTAATCAATCGATTGTACTACCGATAACCTCTACACCGATAACCTCTACACCGACGCTAACCGTGCAAAGTACAAGTCCCGAATTTCTCAAAATCGTGGATGTTTTCGAAACCACGGACGACTCGATCGGGACGACCGTTAAAAAACGGTTGCAAACGTCGAAGGGTCGAGAATGGTTTATAGAATCGTTGCAAGATCACTTGAGTCCTCTGAGTCGAATATACATCGCGTCTGCTTTGAGCGCCTATCCAACGATAGACACCACATACGGCGTTTATCTCGGCGAGAATGAATTGATGCTCGATAATAAACGTTTTGACGTGACTAAAGCGGATAACATTTATATCGACGGCGTACGATACGCCGGCACACCCGGTATTTACGAGTTGATCTTCAAGAAAATACCCGATTACGATATCTACACGGAGAACGATATGCAAAAGTACAGGAGCATACTGTTGGCAACGAGTGCTCATAAATACAAGCACGATTCTCACGAGCGACGAAAGAGCAACGTGGGATACAAGTATACACAGGTAATCGCACCGTTGATGTCAACCGAATCCAAGAAGAAAAAATCCGGAAAGGGATTATTCGCGCCTCGCGCGATGACGCTAACCGACAATAAGATCGACTACGTGCACTGGGACGACCCCAACGAGCTGGTGGATCGTCTGCGATTGCTCGACGCTTCGCGTCAAGCTGGCAACAATGCCCACGACAATGAGATCATGTCGATCATCGAGGAACTTCGCGAGGCTGGGCTTATTATAAATTAAACGGTGCGACAGCGATCCGTTCAATCGGTGTCGAAATGCCGATCAATAAATTTGGATTGTTCGAGCAGCGCGAAGACGCGACGAATATCATTTTCTATCATTATCGGTGGAACGGATTAGTGAGAAATTTCGTGCGCGACAATGCTCTGTGTCGCGCCGCCACGGACTTTGATGCAAGATCGCGCAAGATTCGTCGCGTAGCGCAACCTGAGACTGACAGTGACGCTGTTAACAAAATATACGTTGATCAGTGCTTTAAAAGTCTGACAGATCAATGGAAAGAGTCAGACGAGAAGCTTACCGCGTTCGAGAAGGACGTGCGAGCGTTACAGGCTGCGGTGAACGAGCTTCGACGTGCAAATATTGGTAGATTGGAAACGGCTAATGAAGGATGAAGAAACGGTTCAGCAGAAACGACTATCGAACAGCGACGAGTGAAGAGAGGCAACGGTTAATTAACGACGGTGACGAACAGCAACGAACGATTCGAGAACAGTTGTCGGACGGCTGTCGAGCGATTCAAGAACGGTTGTCGGACGGTTGTCGAACGGTTCAAAAACAGGTTAAAAACGATTACGAGCGGTTTAGAAACAACTGCGAACTACGCGGAGACAGGAAAGGCTACAAACGGCTAAAGAACGTCGACGACGACGACGACGACGACGATAAGTGACAAGAAGCAGTTAACTGACAACGACGAACGACAACGAACGGTTCGAGAACGGCTCGAAATCGTTTCTGAGCGGTTCAGAAACAGTGATGAACGACGCAAAAACATGAACAAAAACGGTTACGTACAGCCGAAGAACGACGACCGACAGTCAACGAAACGCTAACCGAACATGAGACCGTTAAAATCGACCGATGTGGATAAAAATATCGAAAAGCGACGGTTGGTGGACGAATTGCACGCACCGGCGAGAAGAAATTTTCCCCGCAGACACGGCATAGTGCGAGGGTACGACGACCTGTGGCAAGCTGATATCGTCGAAATGCGTCCGTACTCGCGTTTCAACGGAGGCTACCACTACATACTCACCGTCATCGATGTGTTGAGCAAGTACGCGTGGGCCGTGCCGCTCAAGGGTAAAGGTGGCAGCGAGACAGCTGACGCTATCGCTGAGATAATTCGAGATAGCGGGAGGTGCCGTAGTAATCTACAAACCGACATGGGGAAGAAATTTTACAACACCGACGTGCAACGTCTCGTGAAAAAACACGACATCAATCATCATTCCACGTATTCGGTGATGAAGGCGTCGGTCGTCGAGCGATTCAATCGCACGTTAAAAAACAACATGTGGAAGATGTTTACGCTCAATGGAACTTACAAGTGGGTCGACGCGTTATCGCGACTCGTGTCGGATTACAACGCGCGCAAGCATCGAACGATCGGCATGCGACCTGTCGACGTTACCCCCGCGATCGCCGAAAGACTCTTGGCTACGGTATACAGCGGTATAAAGATCGCGGGCCCGGCAAAGTTCAAAACGGGCGACTCGGTACGCGTCAGCAAATACAAGACAATTTTCGAGAAGGGTTACACGCCGAATTGGACCACCGAGGTGTTTAAGATCGTTAAAGTGCAGCATACCAATCCCGTAACCTACCTACTCGAGGACTATCGTGGAAAATCCGTTGCTGGAGCGTTCTACGAGTACGAGTTGCATCGCGCGACTTATCCTGACGTGTATCTCGTGGAGAAAGTACTGCGCAGGAGGGGCGACGAGGTTTACGTAAAATGGTTGGGATTCGATGGATCGCACAACTCATATGGATACACAAGAACAATGTGATTTAATTCGTGCAAACTGTATTTTATTTTTAATATAAAAATGATACATGTGTAAAGTATTTGAAATATGTAATACATATAAAGTATATTATAAAAAATATTAAATACTAAATACATGTGCGATATCTCTATTGATATCCCTTCTCATATATAATACGATATTTACTCGAGGACTATTGTGACTTTCATGCTTCGTGGCGCCACCCCGGGGGGGGGTGTCGTCACAGCACTCTGGGAGGGGGCCCCGGAAAACGCACTGTTCCCTCCGGGACCACGTTATACTACATACATAGATATATATACATACATACATACATACATACATACATACATACATTATGTTACATATATATATATTGCATATATTATATTACATTATATTACATACGTTCGGTAATGTCCCCACGGCAACGTATCGGTCGAATTCGGCACGATATATCGCTTATCGTCGTACGGACTCAGAGCGATTTTCGTCTCGCTGATAGTGTACACTTCGTGCATTTTCGATCTTATGCACAACTGTGGTCGAGTCATTTCGATCTCATCGTTCAAACACCGCGTGTAGTCGTCGAATGTGATGGTGCGCGCGATAACGTTACTTTTGACACCTTTCGCTTTTTTGGTGTTTTTCTTACCATCGACTCGCAAAGCGTACATTTTCGCCCTAAGTCCAACGAATTCGGTCATAATGGCCCCATTGTTTTCGTCCTTCATCAGGCCCGGCACTTTTTTATTGACAAGTGGTATATTATAAGCGTTATCTACCGCGTAATCACTTGTGTCGAACCGGACTGTATCATATTTCATGTTCTCGTACGCGTCGTCGCACATGATATGATATGATAAATCAAACTGTCCGTGTCGGTATACATGATTCTACACGAGTCGCGGTACAGGGGAGACATGTACTCGTGGTGAAATTCGTATAGGCACACCTTCGACAAGTCGAGGATGCACATGCCGACGTAGATCGGTTTATCGAATTTCACCTCGAGTTTGAGCAGTTCAATGGCTACCAGATTTTCCAAAAACACGCTGCTGCTGTGGAAATTCGGTCGCGCGATCATTGCCTCCGCACCGTATCTACCCTTCCACGTCGTCACTAATTTTACATCGACGTGGTTGCGTACATTCTCCATTGTTTTCCCAAAAACAGCGTTATTCATTAATTTATATAATGTTTTTTTGAACTCATTTTTTGCCTGTGTCCTAAATTTTGTATTGAGTTTGATGTAAGAACGGAGCCACTCAGATTGAGCGAATTGCAATACGCGATATATTTTAGTGACGCGTAGATCATGGCACATGCACTGCTGCAGATTGCGATAATGGATGACATAACGCTTCTTATCGTGCAGCGTGGCAAGAAGTTTGTCCTTCCGTTTGCCGGGCGGTTTATCGCGCATCGGACAAAACGGTAGGTCAGCGTGCGCGTCATGTTTATCCTGCGGATACTCGAGATCGACCTCGAGAATATAGCCCGTAGGCGAATCCGAAGCGATCGCGTTAACGTCGAAATTTGACGCGTCTTCGACCCATCCGCGTAGGGCAGTGGCTTACACATCGCCCAGCCGTACAAGTTGTTGACATCGAAGTACATTAGGTACGACGACGGTTTCGATGAATTGTACGACTCCATATACTTGTTGTTGGCCTTCGCGTATCTGTCGGAACATTGACTCAGCCCGCCACGAATACCACGTTCGACAAACATGACCATGTCAACGTCGGTCAGCAGTTCAAAATTGATGCACGTATGTTTCAACATGGCGTCCCATGTAAAGCCTGGTAAAGTGTAGTAGTACGCGGGATCAAGTCCGTAACTCGCGACGAAGCTGTCGCGGAAATTTTCAAACACGTCGGCCAACAGCAAGACATCGGTTTTCAGGTATAGATCGCTGTATTCGCCCAGGGTTCGAACGGAGAATCGCTGCCATACGTTCGCGGCGTGCGCGTAATCGCTCTCGGATACGGTGTCACTAGTCAAGGAACTGTAAAATGAATCGCGCGGCGGTAAACACGTATCCTCCAGCTTTTCGACGCTGTCCACGTATTCGTATGGAAAGACACTTTTTCGCGTCAATAATTTGAAATCGTCGTCGGATAACGTGAAAAATTTGGAACGTATAATTATTAATTTATCCTTATCGAGGAAGGATGCCAATTTTGCGAGACTCGCGCTCAGAAATTTGTACGAGTCGATGAATATTAATTTTATATCGCTTCGCGAATCAGATCTTTCCGCGGTGTCTTTCACGTGTTTAGTAAATGAGATGTACTTTTCCTTTGTTATAGGCAGTACATTGATTGAGCCTTTGAACGCGGCAGCTATCTCCTTGATAATAAAGTGCGCGTCATAGCCCGACAGATTGTGAAATATTACTGGGATGAAATGAGAATCCTTATAATTCAGATTGCACGTCGAGTGTGCTGGACCTCTGTACCGCCCGGTCAGGTGGCAATGATCGCGCACTTTATTATCATCAGGCGCGAATTGTTGTTCGCATATGTGACATTTCGTCGCGCTGTGAAATGTCTCCCACTCGTCTCGCGTTAGGTCTACCATGCATACAATGTCGGACAAGATGTTCTTTACGCGATGCGCCAATCCGTTGAGTTCCTCGACGAACCACGCGACGCAGTCGTTATCGCGACAAAATCGATACGTCGATAACGTTTTGTCGTACGAGCACTGTACGTAGTATGCTATACTACATACCCGATGATGTTGATAGGCGTATGACGCGTGTTCCGTCTCCGGTTGTGTCTTCTGCAGCACGCACTCCAGATCGGCGTACACCACGAAGGGAAGTCGCTCTTTCCTGCTGTGGTTCTTGAAGCTGAGCCACTTGTTGTTCTCGCTCGGTAGTCGGATTGCGCATTTGTTTACCTTTCGACATTCCACAGTGTGAGACTGCAACTTGTCGCTCGAACTAAAGTAGTAAAGACATCTACAAAAAAGAAACACAAATATTAGAAACAAAAAAATATAAAATAGATATATTTATTGACTCCCCTCAGGGTTGCAAGGCGTTTTGACGGGACGTTCCCAACCCTTTACAACTTTATACATTCTCTTAACCTACCTTAGCCTATCTTACATTTAACCTTACATAACTGCCCTGCCTATCTTTACACACACACACACGCTCGCAAGTTCCCTATCTCTGTGGACTTCCGTTTCCGTTTACAAGCTTCTCACTCATCCTCTCCCTCTCATTCACTCCTCCCCTCCCCTACCTCCCACTCTCCTCCGTCATCTCCTCCCTCCCTTACTTTCTCTAATTTCCTCAGCCATCTTTCCCCCTCCCCCTCCTCCCCCAACACCTCCCCCGCCGCTTCCTGCCATGATCTCCCTCCCCCCCAATCTGCACACTCTTCCCACACATGTTCCCACGTCTCCTCTCCCCCTCCACACACCCTGCATATTCTTCTCTCCTCCGCCATCCAGTGTTTCACCCCCCTCATACCACCCCCCAGCCTGTATCTAGCCACCCTCTGCCACCTGCTTTCTCCCCAGTTCTTCTTCAAGTACTCCGGTATCCCCTCCCCTTTTATCATGCCATACTACTTGTTAAATTTTGCCTCCCCTATCTCCTTCCACCTCTCCTCTCTTTGCTTTCTTCTTTCTTTCTCAAGCACGTCCTCCCCCCTCCACATCCCCTCCTCCCTCAGCTCCTCCACCTCCTCTATCCTCCAGCCCCTGCTCTCCGCCGCTTCTTTTCTCTCCTCCTCCCATCCCCCCCTGCTCACCCCTCTTTTCGCCCTCCTTTTTACCTCCTCCCAGCACTCCCTTGCCAGCTCCCCTCCCTTTCCCTCCTCCAATTTTTTCTCATACCCCATGCTCTCATAACCGCCCTTCCTCTTAGTTTCTCCCTTTGTAACTCCTCCCTAATCATATATCCCGGTATACATCTTTCCACTCCCAACACCCACCTTAAATATCTTTCCTGCAATCTCTCTATTTCCCCTCTTTCCCTCCACCCCCATATTTCCACTCCGTAACTTATCACCGTCCATATCAACTTATCAAACAACCATATTCTCCTACCCCAATCCCCCCCAAACTTCCTCTTTCCGATCCCCCATACTTGTCCCAGCAACGCCGCCCCTCTCCTCGTCCTCTCTCTTACATGTTCGTCCTGCCTCCCATTACATTTTACTACATATCCCAAGTAGCAGAATTTTCTCACCTCCTCAATTATCCTACCCTTCCATCTCCAACTCACCTTTTTCCATCTTTCTCCCCCTTTTCTGCATCTCATTACCTTCGTTTTTTCACTGTTCAATACCAATCCCTTTCTGTCCAAATACCCCTCCAGTTTTCCCATCATTCCTTTCATATCTTCCTCATTCTCCGCCAACATCGCTATATCATCCGCATAAGCCAGTGTATATATCTTTCTCCCTCCCAGCTTTATTCCACCCCAGCCCCCTCTTTTCAGTTCATCGTCAATGTCCGCCAGCAGCAAGGTGAACAGAATTGGGCTTAACGGACACCCTTGTCTGACTCCCCTCCCTGTCCAAAATCTCTCTCCCATCTTCTCTCCCACCCTTACTCTGCATATCGTCTCCCCCAACAGTTCTTTACACCTCTCCACCAAGCCCTCCCTTACTCCTCTTTTCCTCATGGCTTCCACCAGAATTCTCCTGTCCACCGAGTCCAAAAGCTGCTTTTAAGTTCACGAACATCACCACCATCTTCCCTTTCTTCCCATTTACTTGCCTGTTTATCAGGTAATTCAGTACGTAAATGTTGTCCGTGGTCCCAACCTCTTTTCTAAACCCTGTCTGACTCGGTGGCAGCAAGTCCTTCTCTTCAACCTCCTTCCTCAACCTTTCCGCCAACACGGCAGCATACACTTTGTATGCCGTTTGCGCTAACGTCACCCCTCTGTAATTCCCCACTCTTTCCCCCTCCCCCTTTTTTCCTATAGGCACTATAATTCCCTCCCTCCAATCTTCCAGCCAACCCTCTCCCTTCCACACTCTATTGCACACTTCCCATAGCCATTCTTTCATTACCTCCCCTCCAAACTTCCAAACCTCATTTGGAATTCCATCACTTCCCATCGCTTTTCTCTCTCTAAGCTTTCTCACTACCTCCCACACCTCTTCTCTCCTTATCTCCTCTTCCTCCTCCTCCTCCCTCCCCTCCCCTCTTCTTGTTCCCATCACCACCCTCCCTTTCACTCCTCCCAACAGCTCTCTAAAGTACCCATCCCATTCTTGCATACTAATTCCCTCATTCACCCTCCTTCTCCTCTTTCTCTCCCTGTTTACCACTTTCCATACCTGCCCCTCCGTCCTGATCTCCTTTACTTCCGCTTCCCATTTCTCCACTTCTCTTCTTTTCTTCCCTTCACATAGCTTCTTGTATCTCTGTTTTTCCTCCCTGTAACTGTCCCCCTCTCCCCCTTCCCTTCTCCATTTTTTTAACATGTTGCCAACTCTCTTTTTTCCCTCCCTACATTCCTCATCCCACCAGCCCCTTCCTCCGCTTTTTTTGCCCCTCCCATTCACTTCCCTTAATACCTCCCTTATCTTCCCCTTCAGCCCCTGCCACTCCTCCTCCACTCCCCCTCCCTGAGCTTGCCTGTCCCCCATTAACTCTCTAAATTTTTTCCTGCCCTCTTCTGACCAGTCTCCTCTCCCACTTCCGCTCTTTCCCCCTTCCCCTTATCCATACCTTCCTCCCACCCTTCCACCCACGCCGTCACTGGCTGATGGTCCGAATCGACCTTCTCTTCTACCACCACCCGTTCTACCCTTTCCCTTGTCCTCCTGTCCCCTAACACGTAGTCAATCACCGACTCCTCTCTTCCCCTTGTATACGTCCATTCTCCTTCCTCATCTCCTCTAATTCCTCCGTTAAAAATCGCCCACCCACGTTCCCCCAAGAATCTACACAGCTTTTTTCCCTCCCCATTTACCTTGCCATCCTTCGATCTTCTTTCTCCTTCTCCCCTCTCTTTTTTTCCCTCTTCCACGAACCCCCCTTCCTTTCCGGTCCTTGCATTAAAATCCCCCCCTATCAGCACTCTCACTCCCCTCTCAATCTCCTCCACCCATTCTTTCAGGTCTTCCAACTTCCCGTCCATATCCTTATTTATATATACTCCCACTACCCTCCACCAATCTTTTCCAAGTTTCACTTTTATCGATACTATCCCTTCTTTATCTTTTTTCGTCTTCTCTCTTTCCATTTTGATCCCTACCCTCATCCCTACTATCATTCCTCCTATCGCCCTTCCCTTCCGGCTCTTCCTCCCTGCTCTCTGCACTTCCCATACGTAACCTCTCGGCATCTTTTCTTTTATCCTTTCCCACCCCTTACCGTCCACCCACGTTTCGCATAACACCATTACGTCCCAATCCTCCAGCCTTTTCCAAAACTCTATCTTTATTTGTTAACCCCGCCACATTCCAAAAGGCCACCTTATAAATTCTACTTCCCTCCCCTCTCCCTCTCCTCTCTCCCTCCTCTCCCTCTTCCTCTCCCACTCTTCCACCCAGTTCCTCCCTCTTATCCTTCTCAATTTCTGCTCCTCTTTCTTTCCCCCTACCCGCTCCGTCTCCCTCCTCTACTCCCCCTGCCTTTGCTCTTCCTCTCTTTCACTTTCTTTTCCTTTCCCCTGCCCTTCCTCCCCGCACCTCTCTCTGCCATTCCTAAGCACACCTCTTACCTCATCCCACACCCACCATTCCCCCTCTATCCATACCCTTCCCATCTCTATCCTTACCCTTTGACCCTCTCCTCTTGCCTTCCATGCCACTTGGTTTATTTTTCATTTTATCCTTCTTTCCTTCCATGTCAAGTCTTCGTCTATCCACGTATTTTCGTCTCTCAGTTTCCACTTATTTCTCATTATTTTCGCCTTCTCTTCTTCACTTCCCACTTTCACCACTGCCATACCCCCCTTCTCTCTTCTCCCCGCCTCTATTTTTCTAATCTCCTCTATCTTCATCTCCACGCCTATCTTTTTCATCACCTCCGCCACTCCCCCCTTTATTTCTCCCGCATCTTCCTTCACTCCTTTTATCAGAATGTTTCTTCTCCTTTCTCCCCTCTCCTTTACTTCGTACCTCCTTTCCAGCCTTTCCACCCTCTCCTTCCAATCAGCCTCTCCCCTCCCCTCCTCCCTCAATCCTCCTCCGCTTTCCTCTCTACCTCTTCCTCCCCCAAGACCTCCTCCCTTTACCTCCATCTGCATCCCCTCCAGCTTTCGTTCCATGTCCTCTATTCTTTTCTGAAGCTCTCCTCTCTCCCTTCTCCACATCTCCTCTCTCTCCTTCAGTTCGCTTTTTATCTTCTTTACTTCTTCCATCATTACCTCCTTTTGCCCCTTCGCCACCTCTCTTATCTCCTCTCTCACTCCTCTTAACCCCTCCCTCATCTCCTCCCTTATTCCTCTCAACAACCCCTTCACATCCATATCCTCCCCCCTGCCCCCCCTGGTGACGTTCTCACCGTCTTGTTACTTCTCTTCGAGAAGTCCTCGTTCCCTTCCCCCCCCGCACCATCTTCCTTCTCCATTTTATCCCTCTTCCTCTTAAACCACTCGTCTATACTCCCTTTCCTCTTGGAAAACTCATCTAGATTCCCCGTACTTCAGCGTCTCTCTTTCCCCAGCCTATCCACAAACTGCGCCATCTATCCTCTACTCTACGGCCGTACTACTTCCCCGCGTTATCCCGAAATCCCCAGAATTCCCTAGCCCTTCACTCTCGCGCTCTCTATCCTTCCCCTTCTACGCTTGTCTCTCTAACCTCAACCTTCCCGATTCTCCTCCGCCTCCACGGACTCTCCTCCCCTATCATCCGCGCTGCCTCCACTCTCACACCCTCCCTTTCCCTCACCGCGCTCACTTCTCACTCGCCACACTCTCTCACTCGCTCTATCTCTCACCCTCGCACTTCGCTTTTCGCTCGCAAAAATCGCCAACTCACACCTAACCAACCGGAAACGGAAGTCCCAAAAAAAAAATATATAAAATAATATATATTATTAAAAAAGTATAGGTACTTACCGATCGCAAAAGTATTTTTTGTTCTTTTTCTTGCTCAATTGTGAGCTTACGAGACGGGATAGATGTTTAATCCACGCGAAATGTCCAACATTGTCGTCTCGTGGGTCCTGCACGTACAGCAAATTCACATGTTTTTTATCACTTGTGCGGTCGGTAAGCCGTATCGGGAGAACGTTTGAAGTCTTCTGTCCCTCGATGATATAGACATTGACGGATATATCGTTGAGTCGTTCGAACTGTTTAATTTGACTCAACGTCATTGGAAACTCAATGTCTTGTAAATTCAGTACCGTTGAATAATGCGGGTATGAAGATTCCCGTTCTGGATGTCTTTCGGCTGGATGCAAAACAGCCGTCACGGCCCACGCAAAACACGCATTGTCCATAGACAGCACATTGATCACCGCGTGCTTAACTTTAATGTCTTGAGGCAATTTCACGTGACACCCCGCGCGCAAAGGATTGTACTTGTTGACGCTCACCGTCAAATTGAGGATTCGAGTCAACGCCCACCCACTGTCGCGTTCCTGGAACTCTTCGAGTTTCGCTAATATGGACTCGATAACGTGCAGCTCGTACCACTCGCGCAAGTGCGATGTATCACAGAGTTCTATGTTATTTGTACATATACTCTTATTGGCACGTTTATCACCCGTCACAAACTCCCCGTTGAACGCGGTGTTCACTTTGACACAGTTATGTATTTTTATAATGTCTCGCACTCGCTTGCACACGACGCTGCAGGCGTCTTCCAAAAACTGTCGCGGTTCTATATGGTCTGTATTAATTACCGCACCGCTCATTATACGCTTTTTGAACCCGGTGTCGATTTCTCGCCATACGAGTTCTGCCGCGCGCGTGTCGCCACTGGTACCGGCGTTCGCATAATCACCACCGCTATGGATAAATTGTCTTTCCAATCGCGACTTCACACCCTTGAGTCGCGCGATTCGGGCAACCAACGATTGCCTCTGCCTGATCGTTGGATTGTCGGAGAGCCGCTGACGTTTGGCACTACAACGTGTCTCGAGCTGCTCGACGAATTCCGCGCATTGCAGCGCCCATGTGAAAAATTCACCCAAGGTAGCTACTTGGTCGGACAGCTCCAATAGATCGCGTTCGGTTTGCTCGAATTGATCCATGTTTGATCACTTTCGCACCAGTTTTTTTATTATATCACTTCACAGCACTTGCACGTGATAACGTGTTTAACCACACAATAAATCTCGATACTCTTTGACCGATGTATCGCTCTCAAATCGTATACTAATGCGGCTCGACGCGCTTCATCCCTCGTTATATACCCTTTGCCCTCTCTCTCGCTCCAATTGAATCTTGAACAATCATTTCTTCCTTTGTTTTACGTACTGCGTCGTAAAAAATAGCGTGAAATTGTTTAGTCTACGCGATAACACCCCCTTTTCCTAGAAAACATTTGCTTACGACGAACGTGTCCCGACAGGTTCGATGCGTTATCGGGTCGATCATCGTCCCGATGACGTCATTTTTTCCTTTGTTTTTCACGTACTGCGTAGATAGAGCAGTTCTCCGATATCGCGTCCACCGTGACGGATCCCAGGGAAGCGTCGAATGTAATATACGCTAGCGATGCGTTCAATACAAATCAGCTCACCTAAACGTATGACGTATAACGCGATGTATAGAAAGTGCCTTAGAATCTCTAAATTCACTTAATTTTGAGAACGTCGAACGTGTCCCGACAGGTTCGATTGTTTAGTCTACGCGATAACACCCCCTTTTCCTAGAAAAATGTTATTTACGACGAACATGTTCCGACAGGTCATCGACAAAAAAACACGCTACTACGCAGTGCGCTATCGAGTTAGTCTTACCATTGTGCGCCACCTAGCGGCGTCGTTGCAAACGAGGCCCCCGCGGCCCGACGGACCCCGCGGCCCCCGCGAATCCCCCACGCGGCCCCCGCGGACCCTCACGCGGCCCCCGCGGATCCTCACGCAGCCCCCGCGGCCCACGCGGACCCCGCGGCGCGACCGCGACCGCGAACGCGGACTTCCCCTCCCGCGGACCCGCGGCGCGGGTGAGTCATCCCGGTGACTCATCCCGATGACTCATTCCGGTGAGTCATCCCGGTGAGTCATCCCGGTGAGTCATCTTGGTGGTATGTCAAGATCCACCCCTCCCCTCCCCCTTCCCCGCAAAATCCGATATCCTTGTGTAACCCGATACCCTTGTGTAACCCGATATTCTTGTGTAACCCAATATTCTTGTGTAACCCGATACCCCTCTCCCCTCCCCCTTACCCCCGCGAAATCCGATACCCCCTCCCTCACCCCCCTCGGAGCCCCCGGAGTTGAACCCGCCTAGGTTAACTACTTTATTACTATACAATAACTTTCATACTTCAGCAACCCAGGAGTACCCTGAGTATCTCATGTTACGAGCACCACGCCTTGCGGTTTCACGATCACCAAATCTAATCTCTACAATTGAGCAACTCAACATATCCCGTATTTTCCTATTAATACGAATATCGCTGCATGCAGAACTTATTGCCAAATATTTATTAATTATATAATAAACAAGGTTTAAAGACTCATATCCATGACACGAAGCCCTCGGGGCACGCGCTCCGCCTAACCGAGTAAGTAAGAAAACGATGAAAGTAGTGGTATTTCACCGGCGATGTTGCCATTTCCCACTTATGCTACACCTCTCATGTCTCCTTACAGTGCCAGACTAAAGTCAAGCTCAACAGGGTCTTCTTTCCCCGCTAATTTTTTCAAGCCCGTTCCCTTGGCAGTGGTTTCGCTAGATAGTAGATAGGGACAGTGGGAATCTCGTTAATCCATTCATGCGCGTCACTAATTAGATGACGATGCATTTGGCTATTTGTTTCGTTTAAGGCAAAACGACCGCAATCATGCACGATCATTCTGAACCTATAACGATATTGCAAGGCGATTTACTGTCGGTGTTCGCAGCTAACACCCTGGAAGTGCTTGAAAGGAGCTGTCTAGCAGCTCTCGCTCTACTACTCATGCACACTCACATTCTCGCTTGTCCGCCGATGCGGAGGCACCCAACTCTACGTGCCACCCCGACGTGCACCACTAATCGCGGTTACGTTCCGCCCCGGCACATAACGGGTTGTTATGCCGTTAAACCTCTTCCAATTTAGCCATGAGCCCCAGAGGACACGAGTCGTGAGCGTACGCAGTTGGGCAGGTGTTAGGCCCAGACTACGCAGCTCACCCTCGCTCCTAGGGCTCCAGACACCTCGCCATGAGATCGTAATGGCGGTGAAACGGACATTATCACGCGGCACCCCTGTGCGCTCCGCCCGGTCCACTAGATCATTACAAGATCGGTACTTCTCCACCTTACGCTCATGTGACACCTCTAACGCAGTTTCGCTGGAAACTACCTGCGCGTCTACGACCACTGCCTCATCACCCTTAGTAATGGTCAGGTCGGGCCGCCTCAGGCCGGCAGAGGTCGAGTAGGCTAATTCCGCATCGACATGCCATCCCTTCTGCTGAAAGAAGCCACCGACTCGACGACAAAGGTCGTTATGCCGTAGGATTCTCCCTCCGTGCGTTCTGAAGCAACGCTGAACGCAGTGCGCCGGTGTCTCGATATCGGGACAACCAGCACGACAGCGAACCTTGCGCCCATCACGACCTCGGGAGACTCTCGCTCTAGACGGAATACAGTTGGCCCGTATGTGATGATAGTGCACGTAGTCGGCTCCGGGGATGAGGTCGGCTCCCGCCGACACCCAATGCGAACTCAGCTTCGACGTTTCCGCCTCCCTGAGCCCGTTCCCATCGCACGACTTGCGCAACCAGGCTGCACACTGTTGTCTAAGCTCAGCGGTCGTAAGCACCCTGTTACCCCGGATGCGCATCTGGTTCTCACACCAAACCAGCCGCCTAGCCACAAATGTGGTTTCGGCGGCGGCGCGCGCCGCGGGCAGAGTGCTGCGACACAACCGCTGCAATCGGTCGAACTTCAGAATAGAGATTAAAGTCTTAAGTAGAGGCAAACCAAGCCCGCCACTCTGTATCGGCGCATGAAAATATCCAGCAGGAACATCATGGGGAAATCGCAACCATCGTCTAATGGCCTTGCGTACCATAATATCAACGCCCAACGTTTTGGCCGTGACGGTTCCCACTATCCAACGGTGATAATACCGTGGCAGGAGAAAGTCACGTAAGAGCCTCAATCGCTGTTGCGGCTTCAAAGGCGCCTTAGTGAGTAGCTCGATAGAGTGAGCTAGGGACAGATTATTAGCGAATTCCCTAGCACCTTCATACATGCAGCCCAGGTACGCCCAGATCTCGACAGGGGATCTTTGCGGAATCAGCGCTCCCCCCACGGTGAAGTACGGTGTTGTGTCAATCTTCACCTTTTTGTCTTTACCGGACGCCACCATGGACAGCACACCTGTTTTCTTTGCGTTAATTGTAAGTCCATTGCGCGCAAAAGCAGCCTGAAGCCGTGTCAAGTTCTCCTGCAGACCGGACCTGGTAGAGGCAAGGAGCACAATGTCGTCTGCGTAGCCCAAGGCGCTGATCAGCTCGTCTCCCAACTGATAGCCAACATCCTCCGAGAGAATTGCTAGTGCTCTATCCACGACCAGATTGAACAGTAGCGGCGACAACGGATCACCCTGTCTCACGCCACGGCCGATCTTAATGGCCGATACATTATCGGTGACGGATCCTATCACCGTTTGCGCATCCGAATAGACGGCCCTGATATATTCCCTAAACTCCCAAGGGAGCTCCAGCTCTTCAAGAGTCCTATGTATGGCTGGGTGCGAGACCGTGTCAAATGCCTTCGACAGGTCAACGCACGCCAGATGTAGTGTCCGACATCGCCTCCGGGCATCACCGAGCACGGCGGACAGGACTGTGACGTTCTCACACACCCCATCCACCGGCCGAAAACCCCTTTGGCGAGTGTCGAACACGTCCAGGGCCGCTAAACGTTTGGCAAGAATTTTGTGGAAGTGTCTAACCACAACTGATCCTATACTGAGAGGTCAGTATTCCGCCGGTGATGGCCGGTCAGACATCCCTCCCTTCTCCAAAAATACAGTTCTTGTTGTGGCGATCGACGAGGGTTCTTGCCAGGAGCAGCAGATTGAACAGAAGCGCACGAAGAACAAGGGGAACAGCGTTCCACATCCTCGGCGTAATCTGGTCCAATCCGGGCGCTGTACCAGTCTTGATCGAAATCCTTCGAACCTCGATGGGCTTTATAGGATCCCAGAGCGAGGCCTTATCCGCCGCCCGAGTTGGGCCAGTGGCGGCGCCCTCACCTAAGCCTTCAAGATGAATCCCTCTGGCTGTCGGTGGACGGCTCCGGCTAGTACGCGCTACCCGCCCCGCCTCCCCGTACGACTCGCGCAAGGCCGTCATGTCTCCATCCGCGCCACTAGACGCCTCCATTACAGGACGCCAGTACGCGTCGAATTCGACAGCGGACGGTCGCTCACGTTCCGAGCCGCCTTCGAGGACGTGCGAAAGGCAGGCCTTTGGGCTCTTCTTGTAGAGAGTCTGCACATGTGCAAATTCTCTCTTTCTTTTCTGCTTCCTACTCTCTTTTGTGTTAGGAGGATTGCGCTGCTTCGTCGAAGCGCGCCGTGGAGGGCGCACAGCTGACGGCGGGAAAATCAGGGCCAGCCATCTTTCGATGGCCTGGACGTCGACCACCCCCGTCAGTAGAGCATCTCTCGCGATGCCCACAAGAGTATTAGCCTGATAGCTACGGGACGCTGAGCTCTGCTCTATGAGCTGGTTGATGATGTCCCGCAGCCTCTGAGATCTTTGCTCAGGGGAAGGCTGATGTGCGCTTGGATCAACTGTGTCAGACTCTATGGTCGCAGGGCCGGCAGCAGCTCTTATCATCGCCGCGCCGTCCCTATCGCCCTCATCGATGCCAACCGCGTTTCGCGATTGCATCTCTTGGCAGAAGACTCTAACCATCTCGCGATAAGCCTCTTGTCGACGCTTACCCTTGATAGCTTCGAGACTCCTATGAGGGAACTTATCCTGCAGATGATGATTCATGAAGATAATTCCCGCTAAGGTGGCTGTAGCCTCAGCGCGAGCCATGAGTCTGACCTCCTCCACTGACCAACGTGCTTTTACGCGCTCAACATCCACCGCGCTATTGGCCACCACTGGGTGAGTCTTAGTAACATGCAGACTTAGACCACGCATGGTCTGGAACTCCCTTGGACAAAACTCACAGTTAAATGCTTCTGTCCCTTCTATGACATCGGACATGGCTCTACTTCTAGTACGCGACGGTCCAGCTACGACCCCGTCAGGTACCTCCGCACCAATGGCACTATCGCTTGCGCATCTTGCACGCAGTACCCGGGCCATCCGAGAACCCGGGGGTTTTACATTCATACGTTGACTTTCCATAAATTTACTGCGTGTAGGGGAGCAAACGGATTGACAGCCGAGAGCTCCCCAAATAACCTTAAGAGAGTCATAGTTACTCCCGCCGTTTACCCGCGCTTGCTTGAATTTCTTCACGTTGACATTCAGAGCACTGGGCAGAAATCACATTGACAACATCCAATTTCACAATTTCTTTCTCTGCAACGACTACACGCACGATCAAACAATGAATTTTTCACTAAATAGGTTTTACCCCAAAAGCAATAAGTTCATGGTGGAACCAACAGATAGGGCCTATTAGTTTAGCAGAAACCTCGCTGTCACATATTAGGAGCCTATCTCATAATAGGGGACTTTCCTCTAAGTAATAAAGTATTTGTATGTATTTTCAATCATATTTGTTATTAGATAATATTTCGGGACTTGGTTAGTGGAGCGTGTGTGTTGTGCATGCGTGTGAGAGTTGCGGATAAATTAGGCGAGAGTTTAGAGGGAGATAGGAGGCGAGATAGGCGTTAAACCGATAAAAAGGTAGGAAAAAGAACTTAAATTTAGGATAGGATAATAGATGTAGCAGGGAAATATTAATTAATAAAGGAAAAGAGCGCTAAATGTTTTAGAGAGAAGGAGAGGTTAGGTGAGAGAAGGCGGGAGAATAATGCTGTGCGTTCCAAAAAGGAGCGAGATTTACGTCACGCATACAGTAGGTAGCGACACTAGACGGAACAGTCTAGGTATATAGGCAGCGGTTAAGAAGATTGACTAGAAGGAGTGCGTGAACGAGCGACGGACAGGATGGAGGGAAAGGCAGGCGAGAGTGAGAATGCAGCAATAAGGAATAAAGATGTGAATCCGGCTACAACTTTGGATAGTCCAAGCAGTGAAAAAACGGGTAAAGAAATTTTTGCCACTCCAAAAGAAGAAAAGAGAGAAAAAGAAAGACTTACAAAGGAGGAGTTAAGCATGAGAGAAAGATCGAGCTCGATCAGCATATTGGAGTTTATGACAAGTGACAACAGCACGGCATGTGAGTTAGCGAAAGCTAAGAGGAAAAAGAACAACTTGTGAAGGAAATTTTTAAGAGAGATAACAAGACTGTGAGAACGCCACCAGGATTAGACAAATCGAAAGAAGGAGTCGGTGCTGCAGGTAAGAAGAGAGAAGAGGAAGGAGATCTGTCGGTAACAAAGAAGGATGAAGAGGATGGTTCGCTATTAGCAATCCTGAGAGAAATTAGAGACGAGATGAGGGACCTGAGGGACGAGATGAGAGAGATGAGAGAGAGGATGAGCGTCTTAGAAGAGGGATGGAGAAATAAAGAAGAAAAGATAGAGAAAAGGATGGATAAGATAGAAGGGAGACTATCGAAGATCAAACGAAAGAGTGAAAACACAACGGAAGAGGCGATCGGCGGCAAAATGGAGGAAATTGTGGGAAAGGTGACGGAGATGGTTAAAAAGAGAGAAAGAAATATGAAGGAAAGGAAGGAAAAGAAAAATAATCTAGTGATCAGAGGATTACATAAAGAGGAAAACAAGAGCTTAATGGACACAGCGGAGACGTTTCTTGAGAGCGAGTTTAGTGCAAAAGTGGGAGTAAAGAAGATGCGGTCAACAGGCAAAGAAGGAAGAGAGATAGTAATAGTTGAAATGGACTGCTGGAAATCGAAAGATAGCATCATGAAAGAGAAGAAAAAGTTGGGAACCAAGAAAATTTTCATAGATCACGACCTGACCTTTGAGGACAGAGAGGTGCAAAGACGGATAAAAGAAAGGGCATGGAAAGAGAAAACAGAAGGAAAGTGGGTGAAAATAAGTTATAGGAAGCTAGAGGTACAAGGTAGGAAGTATGTATGGAGCGAGGAAGAAAATAAGCTGATAGAAAAGAAAAATTTATAAAGGGCAGCCAAGCAGTGGAGACGTGTAGAGATGAGGTGGTGGCGGACGCAAATAACGTGAACAACGTATGTAATGAGGAAGAGGGAGAAAGGGAGAGAGATAACCGTCGTAAGAGAAGGGGAAAGATTGAAATACTCTTCTGGAATGTAGCAGGATTAGTAAACAAAGATAGAGATTTCTGGAGATATATCAGGGAATTCGATTTTGTAAGTTTAAGCGAAACATGGGTAGACGCAAAAAAATGGGATAATATTAAAAGTTTATTGCCGAACACACACGAATGTGTAATTATGCGAAGAGAATAAAAAAGAAAGGCAGAGCGATAAGAGGTTTTGTATTGGAAAGAAGAAAAAAAAAGCTGGGAGGAATTAGGATCAACAATGATTAAAAATGAGGAAGAAGGTCTAATACTGTCGGAAATCTTGACGGACGGCGAAAGAATTAACATTATTTCGGTCTACAATAAGGATAATTGGAGTAGGGCGGAGGAGACAATAGAGAGATGGTTAGGAAAGAAGGATAGAGAGCATATTATAATAGGAGGGGATTTTAATATAAGAACATGGGAGGGGGGGAGAAGAAGAGGAAAGTAACATAGAGAGGAGAAGTAAAGACAAAATAATAGGGACAGGGGGTAGGAACTTAATAGATTTTATACAGAGTAAAGGATGGTACTTACTAAACGGCACAACGAACAGCGACTGGAACGGCGAATATACTTTTGTAGGAGCGAGAGGAAATACGGTGATAGACTATATGATAGTTTGCAAGAGAATGTATCATGGAATAGACAAATCAAGGTAGATGCGAGGGTGGACTCAGACCACATGCCTGTCTGTGCGACAATTGAGGATAAAGAAAGAAGAGAAGAAGTAGAAGAGGTGACTAACACAGGCGACGCAGAGTCAACAGAAGGAAGATAGAGGATCCGTTGGGATAAGGAGGCAATAAGGAGATTTAAGGAGAAAACGAACAAGAATATATTTGTGGAGACACAGCAAGAAAAAACTTTAGAGGAAAAATGAACAAATCTTAAAAAAATGGTACATGAGGCTATGGTAAAGAAAAGGATAAATACGACGAGGAGAGAGATGGGCCACAAAGATTGGTGGGACAAGGAATGTACAAGGAAGAAAAGGAGCGTGAAAAGACTTTATAAGAAATGGAAAGTAGGAAAACTAGATAGAGGAAGATATCTGAAAGAAAGAAGAAACCTGAAGACCCTACTCGAACAGAAGAGGAAGGAGAAGAGGACAATGGAAGAAGAAGAACTAAAAAATATAAAGAACGGAGCTGAAGTATGGAAATTTATAAACAAAAAGAAAGAAAAAAGGTAAGGAAAATAAATAACATCGGAGGAAATGAGTGGACAAATTATTTTTAGGAGTTATTGGAATATACGGATAAGGAGAAGATACAACCGAACAGAAAAGGAATAAGTGAAGAAAGAGAAGAAGTTGAACAGCCAAAACTACAGTTGAACAAGAAAGAAATAGAAAAGGTTATTAAAAAGATGAAGAGGAATAAGGCCACAGGTATCGATGAAATACCAATGAAAGCCTGGATGTATGGAGGCGACTCAGTTAAGAGGAAGTTGGTGGACCTGCTGAAACATATCTGGAGAGAAGGAGAGCTACCTGAAGACTGGAAAACGTTAATCATAGTCCCGTTACACAAAAGGGGAGATGAGGAAAAGGTAGAAAATTACAGAGGAATCTCGCTTCTCTGCTCTGCGTGTAAGATATATGCAGAGGTCCTCAGATGCCGCCTGGAAAGGGAGGTGGATCTGAAGGATCTGCTTTCAGAGAGCCAGGCGGGTTTCAGAGGTGGGAGGTGGATAACATCTTTGTCCTGAATCACCTGGTCCAAAGAGTAGATAAGGAGGGAAAGAAAGACAAATTGTATACCTTATTCGTAGACCTAAAAGCGGCATTTGACAAGGTGGAAAGAGAGCAATTATGGAAGATTTTGAGGGAAAAGGAAATAGATGAAGAACTTATAAGGAGAATAGAAGCAATATATGATGTGACTGAAGTTGCAATAAGAACAAAAGAGGGCCTGACTGAGAAATTCAGAATAACAAAAGAAGTCAGACAGGGTTGTGTAATATGAGTCCACTCCTATTTAAGGTAGTCGTCTCGTCAGGGCATGTATTAGATAAAGTTTTCGATTTCGGATTTTATATCAAATTATATGATCAGCTTTGCAGTCGATTTTTTCTGTGGCTCCTTACCGACTATTTACCCTAGAAAATCGATCTCAAAAATCACAAATTTTGCATTACTTCATACAAAAAAGAAGGTTCTATCACGGTTTCAATCACATATTTTCGTATTTTTCGATCAGATGAAATGAGAAAAAAACATTGCTTTTTGTACATTAGATTTCGAAGAATCCGATGCAACCATAAAATATATAGGTTACCGGAGATTTCGCTGCTAATTTTTTAGTTTATTTTAGTGAAAATGCGGTAATCGAGCAGACATTTTTTGGTCGAGGTGAGGTTGGTGAGGTTGGGAAGACTTGGCAACGCCGCTGGCTAATCACTGTAGTTGCAGGTTATGGGGTTCGCCTTTCTTAGTCGAATTGGATAGTGATTAACACCTCTGTCATGCGTTTTGAAACCCTTTCTCAGTAATTGTCAAAATTTAATCGAAAAGGAGATGTAACCTCACTTGTAACCTTTCTTGACGACTCGCATGATCAGTTGATCAAAACGGAGTCAAATGAGAAAAATCACATAATTTGGAAAAAGTAACATACTTTGTCACGTATAAAATTTTAGACCATAATTCATGAAATTATTTTTCCCTTAGCAAAAATTGCCTGAAATATATTTCTGAACGTGAAAACCTACAAACAGTCACATGACTAGCACGTAGCGAGACGCCTACCTTAATTTGTATGTAGCGGACATTAGAAAAGAGCTAGAAAAAAAAAGAATAGGAGGCGTAAAGTTGTGTTTAACAAAGAAAGTAGAGAGAAGAAAGAGAAATAAAAATGAGGAAAAAAGGAGATAGAAGAGGTTAGGAATATTTTAAATATTTAGGTTTCGTGTTTAATAATAAAGGGAATTGCAAAGATCACATTAAGGAATTAGCTAGGAAAGGTAGGATTGCGGTAAATAGGACGTGGAGTCTTGGAGAACGGATATGTAAAGATGATTTCATAAGGAGAGGGAGTTTGTTTAATTACCTAGTCTAGAGTGTGATGTCGTATGAGATGGAAATTTGGAGATGGGAAGAAAAAAAGGGATTGGAAAAAATTATGCTAGATTACGCAAGATGGGTTTTCGATTTAAAGTTCTGTACTCCAAGATACCTAATGTCAACGGAACTGAGGTTGAGAAAGCTTAGGATAGGATGGGGTGGAAGGGCAATGGGATATGAGGAAAAGATTAGGAAAATGGATGAGAGCAGATGGGTAAAAAAATGTTGGATAGAGAAAGAGAAAAACAAATGGAAAGACAGATATGGTAGAGAGAGAGAAAAGTACTATAATGGAAACGGGTGAGGGGTGGAAGCAGTCGAGTCGTTAAGGAGAGAAGGGAGGAACTTAGGGGAAGAGATTAAATTAAAAGACTGGGAGATACAGAGGCAAGTAAAAGAGAATAATATAATAGAGTCAAAGTATAACAGAAAGTATAAAGAGTTAGAAAAAGACGGAAATAGACCGGAATATCTAAGGAGGGCAAACATAGATAAACAGATCGAAGGGGATAGTATTAGAGTCCTGATAAATCTGAGATGTGGTAACATGGAATCGGAGAACATGTATTGGTGGAGGGAAGAGAAAAAATGTGTTTGTTCTGCAAGGAAGGAAAGGATAATTTAAAGCACTGTAACGATGCACCCCCAAACATGCATCGTTCCGGCAAGAACAACACGCCGAGACCACCCCGCCGACCACCCGCGGGGTGAGGAACAGGCACGATGTGCCCAACATATTTTTTAATCAGCGCATACGTTAGGAAGTCCGCGAAGGGACTTAAACGCGGCAACCGCCTCACCGCGCCGAGCGGTGCCGAAGGCGGCCGAAGACCGCCGAACGCGATCACGGCGTCGGGGCGCCGCGATCCCCGATCGTTCCGCCGCACCGGCCCGGCGCTCGCGATCGCCGTCGCTACCCCTACCACGCCGCGACGCCGCCGCGACGCGTATAAAAGCCCGGCGTCGCTGGCACAGAGCGGGATGCGGGATGCCCGATCATCCGTCTTCCAGACAACACCGATCCTGAATTCCCGCACGAAAGCTAATCCGAACGAAAGGTAGAGCGCCTCCGGCATTCTCTGTCTTCGCCGAATGTGTCTCGGCTAGCGACCAGCTTTTCGCTCCCATCTGAATCACTCGAAGCCGTCCGGATACGAAGGTAGAGCGCCTCCGGCATTCTCTGTCTTCACCGAGTGTGTCTCGGCGAAGGACCAGCTTCTCCTCTTCCAAATCACCCGAAGCCTGTCCGGACAAGACGGTAGAGCGCCTCTGGCATTCTCTGCCCTCGCCGAGTGTGTCTCGGCCGACGACCCGCTTCCGCCGC
Organism: Temnothorax longispinosus; assembly: GCF_030848805.1. Classification (NCBI taxonomy): domain Eukaryota; kingdom Metazoa; phylum Arthropoda; class Insecta; order Hymenoptera; family Formicidae; genus Temnothorax; species Temnothorax longispinosus. The sequence continues at coordinate 16,195,265 of NC_092368.1, forward strand.
GTTATCCACGCTTCGCGATCCATATCGCCGCCGCGCTTCGCGCCATTTTTCCGCGCTCCGGGCCGCGCCAGCCGGGAAACCGGCGCCGCCCGTGCCGATACCTGCCGTCACGCGATTCGGTCCGCGCGAATACCAAAAGCAGCGGCTCCGCCCCGCACATACCGCGAGTTACCCCGCGCCGCCCGCGACCAAACCAACGTCGCCTCGCACGCATCGATCTATGTAAATGCCGCGAGCGCAAATTGTAACTATCGTAGAATAAATTTAACTATTTTTTTGTAACCGAGACGCGCCTTCATTTCGCTAACCTCGCTCTCCGTCTGCTTCTCCGCACCTCCTTCGAACCCCGGCCAACCGCGAGCTCGATCCGCGCTTCGAAGACAGGTTGTTTTAGCACTATCTATGTGGAGGAGTGCAGCAGTATAAAGAACCGGTTTATAGAACTAGGGAAAGATAACAGAAAAAGAATAGATAGACTATGGAACGATAAACTAGATACAACCAAAGAAAAAATATTAAGGAAATTATACATATAGGGATAGGAAAAAGATAGAAGCAGAGATGAGAAAAGATAGGCGAGAGTAGTAGTGATAAATAATGGCGAGCTTTAGCGTGAGGTATGATCCCGTCAAAATTGTTGTGATTGACGGGCGATGTGCGGATGGATGAGTGTGTTAAGAAACTTATTGTAAACCAAGTCTACGTCTTGGCAGCAGCCGAAGTTAAATAAATATTATTATTATTAGATAATATTTCCTAATAGTGTGTCAATTGTATTAATATTTTATAATTAATATTATTTTAAATTTTTATAAGTTTTTAATTTTGTACTTTGTACTTATTATTATATGTATATTACCAAATAAACCTGTCTTATGTACCAATTAATTTTTAAAACTTTGTTTTTATTATTTAAACTTTTTAAACCTATTTTTGGTTAAATTTATTTTTGTATAAGTTTTTGTTTTTAAATTTATTATTATTATTTTAAACTTTTTAAACCTGTTTTTGTTGTATATAAGTTTTTGTTTTTAAATTTTTTTAAATTATTATTTTTAAATTTCATTTTAAATTTTAGTTATTAAATTTATTTTTTTTATAAGTTTGTTTTTATTTATTAATTTTTATTTTCTGCATTTAATTTAACCTAGTTTAGGCAGCAGTCTCGAGTCTAAAAAACAAAAAAATTTTTTTTATTAATTTTTTTTTAGTTTTTATTTTCTGCATTTAATTTAACCTAGTTTAGGCAGCAGTCAGGAGTCTTTTTTTTTAAACAATTTTTTTGGTTTAATTTTTTATATATAAGTTTTTGTTTTTAACTTTTTTAAATTTTAGTTGTTTTTAACTTTTTTAAATTGTAGTTATTAAATTTTTTTTATAAGTTTGTTTTTATTTAATAATTAATTTTTAATTTTTAATTTTTGCATTTAATTTTTGTATAAGTTTTTGTTGTTTTCTTATTATTATTTCTAAGTTCTTGTTTTTTTTTATTTTGTTTTCTATTATTATAATTTTTGTTTTTATTAAATTTTTCAAGTTTTTAATTTTTAGTTTTTTAAATGTTTTTTTACTAATTAATTTTTAAGTTTTTATTTTTTTAATTTTATTATATATACGACTTTATTTCAGCTATGTGCCAAGAAAGGCGTTTTTTCAGTAAAAACGTACCCAAAAACCTCTATTATAAGAGATGAGATTAGTGAAGGCGGCGTTAGGATTTCCATGCTCTTTAACCAGAGATCCAGTGTCAGTATCTAAAGGTAAAATTGGACATATCTGAAAGAAGTAAGAGTATTGAGGATGTGTATACCAAATGTATAAATGATTCCTAAAAGGTTGGACCACCGGCCATCTGGAAATCAAGAAAGGAATGTTTCTGGGGGCAATATTTTGTCGGTTCACCAAGCTGTGAAAGTTAGCAATCTTATTTATCAGTCTATTATTACGTAACTGGATAGATCTTGCTATGAATTTATCGCACTTAGTAACGATCCTTCTCATGAAAGAACTCTGACCACCGAAAGCCCAGCATACTCGGTTAGAAGAAGACTTCGGAATGTTTAACGCGATTTTGTATGAGGAGCATAATATGCGGTCCACGGAAGAGCGATAGGTTTGTGCAGCACTCATATACCACATTGCACCCCATTCAAGAATAGACCCGATAGTGGCGTTAATGTAATTAAGAGCCAAGGTAGGGCTAACACCCCGGAATCTGCCAGACAGCCACTTGAGTATATTTATATAAATACAAGATTTGTCGTTCAGTGACTTAATATGTTGACACCATCTGAGACCGGTATCTAGAATTAGTCCAAGGTACCTATATAACATATCCACTAAGAGGGATAATCCCACACGATAGTTCAAGATGATCGGGTATAATCAGTTTCTTGCGATGGAAGATGATAAACTGGGTCTTAGGCAAAGAAATAGACAAGTCTAAGCTTTCGAGCCATAAAGCAAGTTGATCAAATGAGCGTCTCAGGCCCGAACCCAGGTAGCAGACAGTCGTCATAATGACGTAATTCTTACGTCATTTTATGACGTATGTTACGTCATTTATTCCTAAAGTTTAACGTAAAAATGACGTATTTTTCACGGTTCTAAGTCACATCCCAACGACGTCATTTTCTGACGTTTTATTGACGGCAAAAATAGGTCCAATGTACGACATACCGGTTTCCAGAAATGTTTTTTATGAAATTAAAATTTTAAAATGTCTACTTGATAAACGTTTATTAAAAAATGGTCTTTTTCTTTATTTAAGAAAAAAAAGCTTTTTTAACTGTTTCGTTACATGCCATGTGCGTATAGCCGCTCTCAAGGCGGTCACCCATCCTACTAGCACAGTACCGCGTCCGAGTCGCTTGACTTTGATGATCCAGTGGACAGTGACGATCTTCTCACCCTGATGCTTCTTTATTAACTGTACTTGTCTATAACAGGTACATCTTTAAAGTGTTCAAAAATCTTGTAATGATATCTTCTTGATAGTTATAACACTGCATGAAATAGTTGTCATAAAACTATAATTACACACGCAACTAGATCCACTTATACCATAAATTTACCACGTCAATCATAAAGTTACGAAACATTTTATAAATGTAGGAATATTCCTGTGAAAAATATGTCATTTTTACGTTAAACTTTAGGAATAAATGACGTAACATGCGTCATAAAATGACGTAAGAATCACGTCATTATGACGACTGTCGCCTACCTGGGTAGTCAATTAAACGTCTATATAATGTCATTTTACAAAGTCTTTTTGACGTATTAAAACATGACGTTAAATATACGTCACTTAATCGACGAATGACGTTACTGACCAATTAGGACCAAATATTGACGTCAAAATGACGAGTGCTTGCTACCTGGGAAATAACCCTATTCAAGTCGTGGTCAGAGAAGAGTATCGCAATGTCGTCGGCATATTGTAGCACAATAGCATTATAATAAGGGACGTGGAAAAGTATGTCTTTAACATATGAGTTAAACAGAATAGGGCTTAGTACAGAGCCCTGCGGAATGCCGCGCTGTAGGAGTCTCCTTGCATAATACGTACCGGATTCAAAAAAGTTAACCGATCTAGCGGAAAGTAAGTTACGGAAGAAACGTTTATAACCGTCAGGTATTCTGAGCTTATTGATATAACTAAATAAGACGTGTGGGTTGACATTATTGTATGCCGCTTTGATGTCCAGGAAGAGAGCTCCGGTCATATCCTGTCTGGAGAAAGATCTATATATCTCCATATCAATAAGGGCTAAGCAGTCATCGCAAGACTTACCTCTCCTGAAACCAAATTGGCAAACGGGCAAAATGTTTTCCAATTCAATAAACTTCTCGAATTTGCACTTGACCAACCTTTCAAAAATCTTGAACACATTTGAAGCCAAGGAAATAGGTCTAAAACTCTTATTGTTTGGTTTGGGGATAAGGACTACGTCATATAAGTTCCAGATGAGCGGGAACGATCCATCAGATAATATTAAATTGAAAATGTCACTCAGCTTGGACAATGCAAAATCTGGAAGGAGACTTAAGATTAAATTAGATATGAGATCGGGTCCCGGAGAGCTTTTAATCTTGGCAGAGGCAATTGCCTATTTAAGGTCACTCAATGAAAAATTTTCATCAAAGATTGACACATGCGGTATATGAGAAACATTCTTAAAATAACTCGGTACCCAGGGAGGAGCAAAATTACTAATAAAATTATGAATGTTGGATACCCGACTCTCAGAAGGCGGAGAACAATCGGCAAAATAAACAGAATTCTTAAAAGAATTAATCGAGTCCCAAAATGTTTTAGGGTCAAAATTTCTTCCGAGATTGTTAATAAAAGTATTAAAGTTTTCTTTTTTCTTTTTACAAATTTTCCCTGGAAAGGTTCTTCTTAAGAACCTTAAAAGCATTCGCCCTAAGAGTTCTGGCATCTTCACATTCCTTGTCCCACCAGGGTTTGTTGGTATGTTTTCTCTCACATTTAGGACGATAAGATCTACATGAATCGGAGCTATCATCGTATGAGACAACCAGTCCCGAGGATTCAAAAATCTTTGCCCCAGCACGCAGTGCGCAATCAATAATAGAAGAATTCCAGTTCTCATAGCTCAAGGCACCAGAAAGATCATCCACCGAGAATTCAGACATGCGGTTATTAACAATGTTTGGTTTTAATTTTACTTAATTTAATTTTGTTCGAATATCCCGCCTGAACGACGCGAAGCGTGCTTGCAGCACTATATGTAAAAAACAAAAATTGTCGAGAAGAGAAGATAACGAAAAATACAGCGATCAAGTAAAGACGTGCTTTCGTGCTTCCATAATTCTATCAAGTAAAACCCAGCATATCCACATCCCTTCTTAACATTGTGGTCCTTCGAGCCGGATGTGGAAGGGAATCGAGCCACGAGGACGCTCGAAAACGCAGTCAAGTCTCCCAATAAGAACAAGAAAGTATAATATACGTATATTTATGGTATTAACGTATAGTATAAACATATGATATATTAAACGTATATGACTTGAGTATAATTTCCGTTTCTATGACCGTCTCATATACGTTTTCATATATCAATTTTTATTCGCGTATTAAACGTTATACATATACGAATTAAATTCGGATGTAAGAAAAAGTGAGTTATTCATTCTTTACTTGGAGTGATGCTTCAACTCTGAAAAGAGTGACATGTTTCACTGAATAATTATTCACCCGACATAAAAAAAATTATTTATTTCGAAATTTTATTACTATTTTTTAACTAAATTTGTTTCTTAAGATGCAGTCCATGATTATAAATATTTTTTCGTATTTGAAAAACACACTTACCTTGGTGGGATTCGAACTCGGGACCTCTGCATCGTGAGCCAACTGCCTTACGTGGTAGACTACTTCTTAATTTGATGTAAACGTTATATATAGTCTACATATGTCATAACCAGCGCAAATATATAATTTTTCAAAAATCTTCTTAAGGATGTTTGGGTTGTACAATACCAGCAAAAAGTGATTAAAATTTGAAAACTGCAGATTTCTTAGGTTTATATCGTTTGAAATATAAAATAAATAAATTTATATTACATAAGAAGTTCAACTATCGTAAAATAACATGATTTTTAACGTCTTCAAGAAAGGGAATATTTATAATTAATATTTTTCGTAATCAACGACAGAAACTTTTGGTCTTGAAAATGCCCTGAAATCAACTGCAAAAAACGAAAAAACGAATAATTTATAAGACGATTTTTGGTTACTATAGGTATCGAATAATTTAAATATATATTTAATATAAAAGTAATAAGTTATATATATTTAATTAATAATTTTAAAACCAAATGTAAACATAAAATATACCATTTAATGCCAGCTTTAAATATGGCAACACCGCATTATTTTCTACGTTGGCATTACTGCCTGTCACCTTTCAAGCGCGGAATCAAAATGCCGAAAAATATTGAATATCGTAAAAAATTTCGATAAAATTTCGATATTGACTCGAAGTGTTTACACTTTCAATACATCGATCTGTACTGCCTCACTGCGATGTTGCCAAGTCTCATAGACTAAAATGGGTTATGCAGCGTATACTGACCACATTTTGCTACAGTTTTAGGTAAATAACTTTTAAACGAGTAAGTGGATCCAAATGAACTTTTGTACGAATATTTATCATAGTTTTATTAGCATATGTACAAAATTTGATTTAATTCGTAATGCTACTTCCTCATCAAATTATAAGAATAAGAAGAATTTTCATACGTCAACAAATTTTTGATTAAAATATCTCAGAAACTAAAGCTGTAATAAAAAATCTAACGACATTTTTTAAATATAATGTCGATACAAGCTTTTGATGGCGACTAGTCCGAATAAGATTGGTGCAGCCAATCCCGAGATATGATAAATATTAATACAAACAAAAAAATTAAATAACTTTTAAACCAGTAAGAGAATTGTGCTGAAATTTTACACAGATACTTAGACGTAATAATAGAACAATCTATGAAATTTTTAGATTTTTGGTAATGCTTTGAGATGTCACCCATACATTTAAGAAACAAATTCAGTTTAAAAAGAGTAATACAATTTTGAATTGGATATATGATATAATATTTTTTAATGTCGGGTGAATGTCAGAAACCAGTGCCGGCTCATTATGAAATGTTGTGTTCGTAAATATATTTATGAAAAAAGAATATAATAACGAAAAAGAATATAATTAAAATTGAATAATCGTACCTGGATTATAATCGTATTCTCCAAATGTTTATGTTTTTCATTTCATAAATAATATTTCAACGAATTTGTAATTAGCTGCACAGGATGTGGTATAAAATACGTTTATTATTTGTTAAAAATTGCCGCGGTGAAAGCATATAAATATAATATACGCTCAACCTTTTATTAACGTATTTAAAAAGTATATCATACCTGGATATTAAATCCTATTCCTAAGACGTTATTTAAAGGGATATTTTTTGCAAATTATAAACGTATTAAAAAAACGCTTATTTAAATAGAATATTATATTATTTTTATACGTATTATAAACGTAGATGAAATTCTGGTGTTACATAAACTATTTTTCAACGTATAAAATACGTTTCGTATTAAACATACGTAGTAAAAACGAGTGTTATATAAACGTATATTACGCTATCGTATAAAAAACGTTAATTCTATATACGTATATGCCATAATGACCATTGCAATACATAATATAAACACAGAATAAAAAAATATAAGTATAATAAAAAAATCGCACACATTATAGGCATACCAAATTTTGAATACATACATTGAACACTTTTACAATTACACTGCTTCTTCACATACAACTACACTTCTTCTCAGATGCAACATGTTCTGCTTTCGCTAGAATTTTGCATCTTTCCTTCGATCTCATCTCCGCCCCAAATCCACCACACTGCCTGAAGGCATACCTTCCTGACAGGAAAATATGACATCTTCAGGTAGATGATTGATCGAAGTATAAGGACCTACCTAACTGATTTTTTAACTACTCATACATGCATTTACAATTTAATATTCATAAAACAAAATTATTTACGTCTTTTTTTAATAGAATTCTTATAATCCTGTACAATTTTTTTTCTTTTGTTTACATTATTTTTATACGATTCACGTATTCGTCTCATGTCACACACGTCATTTATAACATCGCGCTCTAACATTTCTATATTATTATTATTAATATTAATAATTGCATTCTTATGATTACACCACGATACAATATTATTAATCGCAATTATACGCACTACAATTTTATACATATTGGCATGATGTTCTATGCATTCATGCCAATCCATATTAGCGTTCCAATTTTCTAAAAAATCTAACAGTACTTTTAAAACGTTACGACGATGAGATCTAGTTTTTAACAATTTATTTGTAACGCTTGTAATTTGTTTTATGAAAAATAAAAATGAATTATTTCTTAAACTATTTTCGCAATTTGTACAAGAATTAACTTTTTTAAGAACTAACTTAACAATTTCATCTTGGTAATCTACAGAAGATGCTACAATTACTTCATCATTTTTATCCGTAATTAATTCAGATGCTTCATCGTCATTACACATAATATTACGCATGTCGTTACGTTCTAAATAATTTTCAAATGTACATAACAAATTAAAATTATCATTGGTAACTTTACAATTACCGCGACGCATTGAAATACATTGCATATTATTTACAAGTAAAGTAAAAAACGATTCTTGAAATTGACGAGGTGTGGGATTAATATTACGTACAGCATGACTACGAATTTGGCCAAAAAAATTTTCTAACGGATCCTGATTACAAAATCTAGTATTTAATTTTTCAAAATTATATTTTTCACTTAAAATTTTCCACAGTTGAAACCCGTCAATTGTAAACAACCAATTTTTTAAAGTCGGTACCGATTTATGTACTGTACGCGAAATTTTGTCAACGAATGCTGTTTTACGCAATATATTTTTCGCATTTACCCAAAATACATGATGATCGCTGTTTTTACTTACAGAACAACGCAAATCGTTGCTGTCTTCTCTTTTGTCGTCTCCATTCACGCTGTCAAAAAGATCGTTGAAGAAATTTACTACTGTCGCTGTTGCTATTCCTTCTTTTTCTCCTATTTGAATTTCTTCATTGTTTACAAATACCGTGCCTACATAAATATAAACATATATATTAATAAATACATAAATTAACACACGAATAAAAACCTAATACATTTGTAAACTAATAAATAATACACTAATAAAAAATATAATCGTTTACAATAATCTCCATTCAAATATTTGTATGTGTGTACATATTAACCAAGTTAAAATGAAAAAATAAAACAAATTATACAAATATGATAGATATTTTTTTTATAGTTACACAATTATTTTTTCTTATACTATTTTTTGTGCAAGGAAGAAAAACTAGAATTACAGTTCTTAAAGATTTAATTATTTATTCTTTTCTTATTAGGTAAGTACTTACATTTCGATGTTGCGAATGTTTGAATAGCACTAGCCAGCGTTCCACTCATTGCTTGGACTGCATTTTTTACACGCATTTTACTAATTTTTTCTTCTACCATATGCTCCGCTGTAATTTTCTTTAAAAGTGGTCGAATGGTATTGATCTTTTTATCTATGATCCAAGCTGTTTTTAATATGTCCCACGATGCAAATTGGTCTTCTTCTCCCGGAGCATTGGAAACTTGTAATACATCTTTCGATAGCCAATTATTCCGAATACCTTTGATCAGATGTGGAGGATCATATAAATGTATTATTTCCTGGTTTCCAACTTCGTATGTTTGATCTATAAAACAAGACAAATTAAAATAAATTCATGCACGCGCACATACATTTTCATCTTATTTCTCATTTATATATTTACTTTGTGCTCTATTTTCCAAATTCCTTTTCATTCTTGTTAGAAACAATAGCTCTTTAATTGCAGCTACATTGGAGGAACCTTGATCGCACACTGTTGCAACTATGTGAAAGCCTGTCTTTGTAATTTAAATTATGATACTACTTCTTTAATGCATCTAATTAACTGCGAGCGGTATTAGTCTGTTTATCACAAAAATTAAATAAAAGTGGCATCTTCCAACCAGAATGTAATCCGCGTAACATAAAAACTAAAGCATGATTCGCGACTTTTCCCGTTGGATTGTTGCCCCAATCCTCAAGACCACAAATGACATCCTTAATTCCGAATGTCATAAGTGCACATTACGGTTGAGTGTTGGAAATCAACCAATCAGAACGAAGCAGTTCGCCGGCTAGGTTGCAGGTTATACGTGTTGCGCCACTGTTGCGGGCTTGGTTGCGGTTGAGGTTACAGTTGAGTGTTGGAAACCAACCAATCATAACGAAGCAGTTCGACGGCTAGGTTGCAGGTTATAATTTAGACGTGAGCCTATTTTTCAACCTTGCGATTGCAACTGTATAGGCTGCGAGAATCCGACTGTACATATTCGTGTGGCGGGTTAGTTATTGTATACTATATAGCTGTGATTCTTAATTCTTATCTGTATCAAAATGCCTCCCAAAAGAGATATATGGACTAATGAGGCCGAGCAATTACTAATAGATTTAGTGAAAGTAAGAACAATTTTATGGGATGTCACGCAGAATAATTATCGTAGAAATGATTTAAAAGAAATACAATGGGAAGAGATTAGCCAAAGAATGGGTGCACCATATACAAGTAAGTAAAATAGTTTTTCTAATTTTTGACATGTATTATCAGCTAGATATTAGTATTAGCTTGCGTAATTATAATTCACATAACGACGCATATTAAATAACATTTATTAGTAATAGAATAGGTAAAAATTTCAAATTTCTCTTTAAGCATCTTGGAATTGTAATGTATAATTGATTTATGTCTTTTACCATTTAGCAAATAATATGCAAAAACATATTTTATATTATTTTTTGTTTTTCTCATAGCTGAACATGTGAAAAAACGGTGGAACAATATGAGGGGCACATTTCTTGACAATGATAGAAAAGTACGAGACTCAAAGAGAAGTGGTAGTGGCGTTGAAGAAATTTTTAAGCCGAGATGGCCTCTTTACACAAAGCTTTAATTTTTAAAAAAGACAATGTCCAATGCACAAAGTACATCTAATTTATCACCATATGTACCTATAGTACCACATCTATCACCTCAGTCTTAATCTCAGAATGAAAAAGATTGCCAGGATTCCAGTAATAGTGTTCGGAGTTTAAATGTTCCATCTCTGGAAATACCTTGTGATACTGAAGATACAGCAATGCAAATTTATTTTGATGCAACTTCGAAGGTATTATGTTAGTTATAATTTATAAGTTAGTTATTAAATTATAAGTTACTCATTTATTTAATATAACACAACTAAATTGATCATTATTTTTTGTTTTTGAATCTTTTAGACATTAACATCAACCCTTGAAGACAGCCAAATATATACCGATTCTTCGCAGAACTCTTCTGAATTACAAGAAGTTATTCCAAGTCACAATACGTCATCTATGTCAGAATCTTCAACTATTTCCTTATTAACTTCTCAACCTCTTTTAATTAAAACGCCTGAAAATCCTGCTTCTGCCCATGTTGTGAGTGGAAGGAAACACACAGGAGATGAACCACTTTATACGAAAAGAAGGGCATGTAAGAAGCAAAAAAGTGGTTTAACTATGGAAGAAGCTGTTGATGCAATCAAACAGATGACCTCACAGCCAATACTTCTTCCTCAGTCTTCTGATCGATCTGCTCAGGATGCTATTGATCATTTTACAGCTTACGTAGGAGCTAAATTGAGGGAAATGTCTCCTCAACGTAGAAAACTCTTGGAGCAAGAAATAATGAAAGTGCTATTTACTGCTAGTTAAGACAACAAACACAACAAAAAACAAAACATTTTATTTTTTATATTTTTAGTTTAAACGATTTATTAAATATTATATCACATATCTCAAAGTAGAATACTAATTTTTTTATTTGAAAAGTCTATGATCTCAACATAAATTCTATACTTAAAATATTAACATTCGCTATAAATGTTGTTACAGTTACATATAATTTTATACTACGTACAGATTCTTGTAATAAATATTCTTCAGTTTTTTAGTTTAACAATTTTTTATATTTATATTTGGATAAATTGAGAGTAACTGTGATGACAATTAAGATAAATTTTCTATAGTAGTATATGCATGTATTATTAGTACTAATGTGTTAAATCTAGTGCGTCGTCTAATTTACATTTTTTATTTAAAAATAAACTAAGTATTTTTACTGTGCAATTTTCAAGCACTTATGATAACTTAACGAATTTTGACAAGTATAGTGATACCAAATGATCAAATAAAAGTATTTTTTGTTTTCTATTAGTCATATAATGCATATTTAATTGTGGATTATTAATTATTCATTTTAAAGGTTCAATCAATAAGATAAGCAAGTATTAATTTTTCTAATAACATTTCATCGCAATATTAATAAAACATTGTTTATTTTATAATTATCATTTAATCCATAAAATATACTTTTTTATTTTGTGTTAAGTTAAAAAAAATAGGACGTATATGCAAAAATTCTTTATTTTATTTATTTTATAATAGTACATAGTATTTCCGTAAATTGTCATTGACAATCTGTCAGCTTTACATAATAAAAGATGTTTAGGTTTAGGGATGATCTAAGTAACAATAAAAAAATGTTATGTACAGCAAACATTATTTTTCTTTATTATAGCTCTTTGTTTCTTTTCTTGCCTTGAGTTTTAATATATTGTATAAAAATTTCTTTTTTTCTTGTAAATTTTCTGTATCTTTATTATGCGTTTTGACCGAGTACCATTCTCTCTTGCCACGGTACAGCCCCAGGTCCATTAAAATATGCACTCCAAGTGTTTCGAAGAACGCAGGCATCAGTTGCATGGCGGTTTCCACCTTGATGGCACAATTGTGCTAAGCCATTTGCTGATTCTTGTCTCCATTCACCAAGTCTCATGTGACCCGTTAAAACATTTTCTTCATCGAGGAATTCTGTTGGGGTATACATGGCACAACCTGTAGATTGACTACGTAACATATTATGGAGACAGCAGCAAGTCATTGTGATTCGAACTGCTTCATCAGGATCGTATCTCATAGCTGTCCGAAAAATCTGAAACCTTGCACCCAGCACACCAAATGCATTTTCTGAACAACGTCTGGCACGTGACAGTCTATCAAAATAATGTAGCACATAATTATATTGACATCTCTGATTAACATTAATATCTATAATGTGTCAATTTTTATCCAATTCATAACTGGGATTCATAATATGAAGATTTAGATCATACCTGTAATTAAAAATTCTCCTGTCTAACCGATTGCGACATTGATCTTTTGGATATGGAATAAGTAATTTTGTTGTCAGAGGAAAAATCTCATCGCCAACCAATACATATGGAAAATTGGTGACACATCCAGGAAGTGGAGATGGTTGAGGCAAAGGAAAATTATTGCTGTACAAATGAGATTTCAGGCTACATTTATTCCATATGTAGGAATCACTCATTCTCCCATTGGTGCCTAGATCAATGTATATAAATCTCAATTGTGCATCGACGACAGCCAATAATACAATACTATAAAAATCTTTATAATTGTAATAGGCTGATCCTGATGAAAGAGGAGGATCTATTCGCACATGTTTCCCATCCATTGCACCGATGCAATGATGAAAATTCCATCTCTGTCCAAAATTGTTCGCAACAATATTCCATTCTTCTGCAGATGTTGGCATTCGGAGAAATTCATCTTTTAAAATACTGATCAATGCTGCACATACTTCTCTTATTATTGACGATATTGTGCTTTGACCAATTCTGAACTGTAGGCTAAGTGATTCCTGTGATTCTCCTGCAAATTAAAACATAATTAATTATTTCACAAAAGAAATATGTATTATATTGTACTTGCACAAGATATCATACCAGTAGCCAAATGACGCAAGGTGACAGAGAGCCTCTCAGCAGGAGGTATACTTTCCCTTAAATGTGTTGTCTTCTTTTCAATAAAAGGTGCAATTCTTTCAAGAAGATATTGAAAGACATCAATGTTCATTCGCAGACATCTGTAAATATGATTCAAGTTATTATTGTTTTTAAGTTAAACTAATCTTTGTGTTTATTTTTTTAAGATTATTTAATATATTTGTATATAGTTTAATTAATTACACAATAATAAACTCTTACCTACGAAATCGATTTGGATCTTCAAGCGCAAGTTCCAGAAATAGGTTATGATGCATACCACGATGCTTTCTTCGCAACAAATACGGCTTGGTCCACACAGAACGACTATATACTTTTTTATCAGCTAATGCAAGAAGCAACAGACACGCAGATGCAATTCTGCGTTTTCGCTCCAAGATAATTAGTTCACTAATTTGTGACATTGTTAGGTTAGTTTTCAACACTCAACCGTAGTAATCTTAACCGCAACCGAGCCCGCAACCCGTATAAAGGCCTTCACACATAAAATCGCGTAAGAACGTAAAACGTAAGCGTAAGAAAATCGACCAATCCCAATCAAGTATTGTGCTGTCCGTAACTCCAGAAGGGGAAAATACTTGATTGGGATTGATCGATTTTCTTACGCTTACGTTTTACGTCCTTACGGCATTTTATGTGTGAAGGCCTTAACCTGCAACCTAGCCGGCGAACTGCTTCGTTCTGATTGGTTGATTTCCAACACTCAACCGTAACCTCAACCGCAACCGAGCCTGCAACCCGTAGTGTGATTCGGCCTTAGGTTGGATAGATACCTCATCCCACATTAGAATACATATTTTTTCTTTCATTGACATTTTTTGAGCTACACTCTCTAAATGTCTCAAAATAAATGGGTTTAATCCAGGATATACAGGTATTTTGTGCAACACCAATTGTAACGTTTGTATCGAAGGAATTTGTTTAAATATCGATTTTAAAGTATTATATGCATACTTCCCCATAGTCTTGTACTACAGTGTTAATGCGAAGGCTTTCTGTTCTACACTATAACGTTGTTCCTGCAGAATATAAAATGGTATCATAATTAAATTTACAATATTATATAGTAGTAATTACAAAAATTAACATGTAATAAATATTTGAAAGTAATATATTTTGTTTATTAAACGGTAATTTCCATCGTTATATATACATATATATTAAAATTATTATATATTTTCGTGCGTAATTCTTTTACAGAATATCTATTTAATAGAAATCGTTATAATTTTGACCTCATTTTTTGTATTAGGATCAATTAAAAACTACTAATTACTTTGCTACACAGTACACGCACACGCGCGCGCGTGTATATATATATATATATATATATATATATATATATTTGACTGTGTTGTGTACATGCAATTTATTTCTGTTGCCCACATATAAAATCAGAAAATGTTTCTTTTTGTATGATTTGAATTTGAATGAATTTGAACGAATAAATTAACAAATGAATGTGTGAATAGAAATGCGTGTGTGTGGGTATGTGTAACATATTTTGCAAAGTGTTTATTTTGACATAAAAATATTTTAATATAAAATAATAATAATTAATAATAACTAAAATTACAACATTGTACTAAATGACGATCGGTAAAAGAAAGACTTTGAAATATATTAAAATACTACAAAAATGGGAAAGTAATAAAGGTAATTATTATAAATATTTAGTTTATTATATATATAATACATCATCCATATTTTTAATGACATATATATATATATATATGTGTGTGTGTGTGTGTGTGTGTGTGTGTGTGTGTGTGTGTGTGTGTGTGTGTGTGTGTGTGTGTGTGTGTGTGTGTGTGTGTGTTCATGTGTGTATGTGTTTATGTGCGTGTGTGTACACACTCACACAAAACAGTTTCAATATTCATGATATAGTATCAGAAATATAATATGCAATATATGATAGAAATATATAATCAATATACAGATAATACAATATACAGACAATGGAAATTAAGTTCTATTTCTTCGGAAACTCAACGTTATTGTAGACAACTGCACCACCTTCGCTGACAACAATCTAAAATAGAAAATAAAATTTGTATTTAAAAATTGCGTATAGGAATAAAATATATAATTTGTACTAAAAATATCATTATTTACTTACATATTTTGTCTTATATTTCTAAATATTATGCGTTGTTAGGATTAGCCTTTTTTCCTCTTCTATGTTTGAAATTTAACTATTCTGTTCCTTTCCACATTTTTCCATGTATCCTTTATTTTAAAATCTGTCACCTAAATACATAATTAATCTTAGTTAAAAAATTTTAAAGTTACATTAGGTTAAAATGTTTAAGAACTCTTGCAAGTAAAGAAAATTTTCCATAACCTTATTGAACCTTACTTTGCTGAAAATATTTTCTTCAGTTACCCAAAATAAAGTATTGCCTTATAAGATAACTGTACATAACATGCATATCACAAATACATTTAAAGATCTTAAAGTTCATAATGCAAAATCGATAGGTTGAAAATCAGGAAATAGATCAATAGTCCAGACGACACATTAGTGTCTCAAAAACAGATACACACCATAATCCACACGCAGGAAAATTAGCACATACATAAATATAATCAGTTAATGAGTAGATCGAAAAAAAGTGTAATATAAATTTAAAAAATGAAATATAAACTGGCGCAAGGCTTTCATGTTTATAATTAAAACGTTAAATTTATATTAAAACGATAAAAACCCATATTAATAGAATGTTATCCTCGTGACCAATATATAATTGTAGATTATAGAAAATAAATTATAAAAAATATAATTATAATTAATAATTTCTATATAAAATAATTATAGAAAAAATATATAAAATAATGGGCATAAATATGTGAAATAAAGATACAAATTAATAAATCAACATTAGATTATAAAAAATTTTGAAAATAGATATTGTAAAGTAATAAAAAACATATAATATCTAATTAACATAATAATTGAAAACTATAAGAAAATAAAAAAAAGAAATAAAATAAATAAGAAAAAAAGAAAGTAAAAAAACCAATTAGCACCATCATCAATCAGTTAAAAACCCCTTTACCATAAAACACGCCATATTGTTAATATTTTTAATGTATGAAAAAATACAAAATTTAATATAATGCATTTTTCCGTAGTTATACACATACAGTAATAAAAATAAGCAAATATAAATATAAAATTCACACATGTATAATGATCAATATGTATAATTTCTCGTGAGAATCTCAGTTTTATATATGTGATGCATTCATATTAGCAAACATATTAAGGTAGGCGTCTCGCTACGTGCTAGTCATGTGACTGTTTGTAGGTTTTCACGTTCAGAAATATATTTCAGGCAATTTTTGCTAAGGAAAAAATAATTTCATGAATTATGGTGTAAAATTTCATACGTGACAAAGTATGTTACTTTTTCCAAATTATGTGATTTTTCTCATTTGACTCCGTTTTGATCAGCTGATCATACGAGTCGTCGAGAAAGGTTACAAGTGAGGTTACATCTCCTTTTCGATTGAATTTTGACAATTACTGAGAAAGGGTTTCAAAACGCATGACAGAGGTGTTAATCACTATCCAATTCGACTAAGAAAGTCCCCCGAACGAACCCCATAACCTGCAACTACAGTGATTAGCCAGCGGCGTTGCCAAGTCTTCCCAACCTCACCTCGACCAAAAAATGTCTGCTCGATTACCGCATTTTCACTAAAATAAACTAAAAAATTAGCAGCGAAATCTCCGGTAACCTATATATTTTATGGTTGCATCGGATTCTTCGAAATCTAATGTACAAAAAGCAATGTTTTTTTCTCATTTCATCTAATCGAAAAATACGAAAATATGTGATTGAAACCGTGATAAAGCCTTCTTTTCTGTATGAAGTAATGCAAAATTTGTGATTTTCGAGATCGATTTTCTAGGGTAAATAGTCGGTAAGGAGCCACAGAAAAAATCGACTGCAAAGCTGATCATATAATTTGATATAAAATCCGAAATCGAAAACTTTATCTAATACATGCCCTGACGAGACGACTACCTTAATAACATTGATAAAACAAAAGAATAAAAAAATATTTAAAAAATAAAATAGAAATTGAGACTGCGTTCCGAAATTCACTACTAGTACTGAAAATCTATAATGTGCGTAACATAAATTATAGATTTGCAGTACTGGCAGTGAATATCGGAACGCAGCCATAGAAAAATAAAATAAAAGAAATAAGAAAGTACAAAGATACTAAAACATTACAGTAACAAAATTTTAAACAAACATAATATAAACAAAATCTTTGTAAACATATTATATATTACATACACACACGCACGCACGCACACACGCGCGCGCGCGAGTGCGTATATGTGCGTATGCTTATAATTCCAATATAAGCAAATATAAGTATTATTTCCATATTAATATAAATATTATTATTTCTATGTTACCTATCAAATCAGTCCGTCCAATTGTTCTTAGCCATTGTTCTGCTTTTTCTGTATTTCGTGGTAGCCTATGTACAGGTGTACAGCTGTCCTTCGAAACGCACTTGGGCACACAGCACTTACGTACCATCTTGGTATAAAAATACTTACTAAAATACTAACAATAATATTAATATAAATGATAATATATATATTTAATATTAAAGACTAATATATTATTTAATATTCTAAACTAAATATATGAATATTACATATATACCGGGTGTAACAAAAAGGTCGGGACCCTGGATTATCTCAGAAAGTTGACGTTTTCGGAAGAAATGTTTTATACAAAAGTTGTTTGGCTCGAAGGGGCACATAAGATGGTGCCATTGGTTTCACCTTGGATGATCGTTTAAAGCTCACGTGAACGACACCTTTAATTTCTTAAATGAAAATCCCTATTTTTCAATGCATATTCTTGCAGCTAATCTCGAGAGTTTTTCAAAAAACTATAATAAAGTATTTTTTTCATTAAGAACTTTTGGAATTATAAGGCTTGAAAGTTCTAGTATTTTGACATAAAATACAAAATATCTTGTAAAAAATTAAGTTTTCGGTAATGTTACCTTAACACTTTTATGCACAGAATAATGAGACGAATCAATTGGTATAAAAAAAAGGCATATTTCCTTTAAGAAAAAATATGTAATTTGCAACACGCATCTGCATACTTTTTCTTAAAAGCAACTATGTCTTTTTTTCATACCAATTGATTCGTCTCATTATTCTGTGCATAAAAGTGTTAAGAACATTACCGAAAACTTAATGTTTTACAAGATATTTTGTATTTTATGTCAAAATACTAGAACTTTCAAGCCTTATAATTCCAAAAGTTCTTAATGAAAAAATACTTTATTACAGCGTTTTGAAAAGCTCTCGAGATTAGCTACAAGAATATGCATTGAAAAATAAGAATTTCCATTTAAGAAATTAAAGGTGTCGTTTACGTGAGCTTTAAACGACAATCCAAGGTAAAACCAATGGCACCATCTTATGTGCCATCTTCGAGCCAAACAACTTTTGTATAAAACATTTCTTCCGAAAACGTCAACTTTCCGAGATAATCCAGGGTCCCGACCTTTTTGTTACACCCGGTATATATGTGTGTAAATAAAAATAATCTTATCCGTTTCGATAAATCCTTTCAGCTTTCCTTCCTTCTACTCTATTCCTCTTGCAAATTCTCTGCTGCAGTCCAATACACTATAATCTTGCACAATGTTTTGATGTTTTATAACGAAGTTAACGAATCTTCATGAGCTCAGCTGCACTCAGCCGCGCTTTTGCTGTTTGTTGACGAGGGGATTAGAGAGGAGAAGAGAAAGGAACGACGGTGCTGCCTCTATCGCTGTCCCCCCGTACTCCCACTTCCGTCGCCCAAAAATCCAGCGAGTTTGTCCCCCCCCCTGGCCGACCCTTAAAAAGAAGAAAGAAGATCGTTAGCGCTGGTTAGTTGACTTAGTTGGGTTAGTGGTTAGCGTTCACGTATCACGCATCGATTCTTCCTGCTAAGTGTAGTAATCATGATTCTGCTCGAGATACACAATAGGATACTCGAGGAAACATTGACGAACAAAATCAAGAATGCCTTGTCGGGGTAAGTGTCTCGTGAGCCACACGGTCCTCTCGCCTTAGGGATCCCGGAGTCCGCGTAACCTAACCTCATTCCGAAAGACGTGGCGCTGGGGCGGGTGTCGCGCCTTCGTTTCTCCCCGAGAAATTCCCATTTCGAATAACATGTCGAATTTAAACTCTCTTTCCTTTTAATTCTGCTTTTCTCCACCTTCTTTTCAATTCTCTTCGCTGTTTCTTCCCATTTTGCCTCGTTTTACTTCGAGATCTCGCCCCTCCTTTCCCCTCAGGATTCCGTTTCAAGCAGTATACAGTAAGACGTAAGCAGTAAGCTATTGACCAAGCACAGTTGATTATTCTTGAATTGTAAAAATCTCATTAGTCAATAAGTTACTGCTTATGTCTTACTGTATACTCCTGCTGCCATTGTAGACGACGCTATACAAAACGGTTTACTTCTTTAAAAGTAGATTGTTATTTTTTTTTTCTTATCATCTCTTTTACCATGTTTCTTTTCTTCACATTATTTTTTTATTTCTTATTTTAAGATCTTGGGAATTTTATTCCCATAGGTTTCATATCCTGGCTCATGCAGATCAGGGACCGTATTCTTAAGCCTGCCTTAATGATTTTCATATGTGACTTTCTATTTGAAAAGCATGAAGAATTATCTCTATTCTTCATGTTGAAAAGCATTGAATTTTGCATGCGAGTTTCTTGAAAACGATTCGAGAATAGGACCCCTATTAGTTGTAAAATCTTGTCAAATTAATAGTCTTGTGATTATTTTCTATCAGAAATATATGTTTTATTTGTAGACATAAGCAGGAGTCGACTGATGTGGTCATAGCAGACTTTGATGGAGTATTGTTTCATATTTCAAACCTCAGTGGAGATAAATCGAAACTTAGAGTAAGTCGACATACTTACTTGTAAATATCTTTCGTGGTCCTTTTGAAATAACTCACTAATTTTCTAATACTCATCTTTTTTGCAGATTAGTATCTTGCTTAAATTTTATAAACAGTTACAAGAGCATGGCGCAGACGAGTTGCTCAAACGAGAGTACGGGTCTCATCTTATCGCACCGGAGAGCGGTTAGTTTTATGTTTTAATCATCTTGCAGCTTAGTAATTAATTACTTTAAATCGTTTTCCATTGTTACAGGTTACAATGTATCTGTTCTCATAGATTTGGAAAAATTACCAGAGGATTGGGAGGCATTAGTGAGGAAAGTTGCCCTGTTGAAGAGGCATTGCTTCGCCAGTGTCTTCGAAAAATACTTCGACTTCCAGGAGGAATACTGCGATTCTCCGGGCAGGCCAGTACAGAAGAGAGCTGTAATCCAATATCGAGACGAGGAAACGATGTAAGAAATATATCTATGCACGTGACGGCTCAGTTGTTACTTTTATTATTATTAATCTCCGTTAATTCTCGCCAAGGTATGTGGAAGCTAAAAGCGACAGAGTCACAGTAGTATTCAGTACAATATTCAAGGATGAAGACGATATGGTCATCGGCAAACTGTTTCTTCAAGAACTGAAAGAGGGTAGGCGCGCGAGCCATACCGCCCCACAAGTCTTGTTCAACCACCGTGAGCCGCCGTTAGAGTTGCAGGATTCCGAGGCGGCGGTCGGAGATTGCATTGGTTACATCACATTCGGTAACGAAAATTTGACGTTTATTCTTTGCATTTGTTAAGTCGCGTCAATACGACGTCAAAACTTTCTAATTATGTATATCTTACAAAGAAAATTAAAAAAGACTGATATATAAAATTTTTTGTTAGAAACTTAAATTTCAAGTTTTAAGGATTTAATAATTATAATAATATAAGATTTATGTGTCATTTTATTAGTAAATTCTTAAATTTTAAAGATTTGTTGTAAAGACTATCTGGAAGAAATGTAATCGTTATTACTGCTGCGTATTTGTGTAACTTTCTGCTATTCATATATTTCAAGCTGAACATACAAACTCATATAATTCTACTTTAAAGCTCATATCATTTTATTATATATTTTTACAGTACTGTTTCCACGTCATACCAACCGAGAGGCTCGCGACAACACCATTGACCTGATACACATGTTTAGAAATTATCTGCATTATCATATTAAGTGCAGTAAAGTTTACATTCACTCGAGAATGCGTACCAAGACGACAGACTTTCTCAAGGTGTTGAACAGAGCGAGATCTCAATCCAAAAACACCGAAAAGAAGACTATCACGTAAGTTTTTACTCGCAAAACATTATAGACTAAACTGCAACAGAAATAATAAGTTGATCTTGATTGATTTAAATATATGCAAATTTAAATAATAATTTAAAATGTTTTATCGTAATTGTACAATTAATTTATAGTTAACGCCTCGTATTATCTTCTTTTTAGATCTTTTAAATTTATTTCCAAGTTCTTGCAAAATTTAAAATTAAATAATATTTTTCTAAAGTATATTTTTATTACTTACAATATCCTTCTTCGTCAAATTTATCACATTATCTACTTGTAATTCTTTTTAGGGGACGAACATTCATCAGGAAAGAATAAACGTGTCGTAACAGTGAAATTATTAACCGCACTAGCCGCTAATAATAATCTGAAAGTAAATTCTTTTATTAAATTAATTATTATATATCTATAAATCAATAAATAAATAAAGTAAAATAAAACGATTCAAGAATAAACAGAAAAAAGATCACTTTTACATACAATAAAAAATAATATTTACCGCAAAGTTGTTTCATCATGCCCGATGCACAGTATAATCATACCCGATCGAGAAAGTCTTATATGTGTCTTATGTGTCAAAATTCCAAAAATATGCATATTAAATAAGAGATTCTCTAATGTAACGTGTCGTGCGTGTGGAAGTACTTAGGAGACTAAATACACAGCACCGAAATATTTCAGAAAGCTTTCAAAAAACTGTCAATGAAATATGAAATCTTTCAAAAAAACATTTCAGACATGTTTCAGATATGTTTCAGAAAGCTAAAATGTCCGCCAAGCTGAGATTTCAGAAATGTTTCTGAAATCTCAGAAATATTTCTGAAATATTTCTGAAATGCTTAAGAAATATCTCTTAAATGCTTAAGAAATACCTTTGAAATGCCTAAGAAATATCTCTGAAATGCTTCGAAAATATCTCTGAAATGTTTCAGAAATATATGGGAAATATCTCAGATACTTTTTCTCATATTAAATTGTTTCGGATCACCCTGTATAGGGTCATCCGGAACAATTTTCTGTCCTTCATAAAGCCCGGTGTCCACGATGCAAGAACTGTGTCCAAGTTTCGGTTTCAGCCAATGAAACTGCTACTTTTCTGTAAGAGCTGCAAGTTGGTTGGCTTAAATCGAAACTTGGACACAGTTCTTGCATCGTGGACACCGGGCTTTAAACATATTCTTAATCATAGTCATGATTTTGCTTCGCCGGAGGCCTGCTTATATTAGATCCCAACTGAAATTTACTTGCGAGTTAGTCTTACCATTATGCGTTGCCTAGCGGCGTCGTTGCATATTTCTCTGAAATGTTTCGTAATATTTCAGAAATATTCAGTGAAAAGGGTCATAAATGATTTCGATGAAACGTTTCAGAAATACTTCTGAATGATTTCAATGTTACATTTCAATATTAATTTCCAAGTTATCTTTTGGAAAGCTTTCAATGATATATGATTTTGATGAAACATTTCAGAAATACTTCTGAATAATTAGCAAAAGAATTATGTTCGGCCCAACTGGCAAATTTTATTGTTCACAAAACCTACGTTTCGATTGCAGATTTCGGTCCTTTTCAAGCGTATAGAAACTCATAAATATTGTTAGTCAGACATAATGCCCAAACTACACTGATTCTAAAAACTAAACATCAAAAATTGTGGCACGCAACAATAAGTATAAGTCCAAAAATAATTATATAAATCAAAACTTACATATTTGTGCGTTAAATTCACAGAAGTAAAATACAATTTAAACGGCATTTTCATTATTCGTTTATGTCGAAGAGCATGTAAAAGCCGTGCGGTGGTAAAATTTTAACTGACGAGAACAGACAATAAGTAATAAACAAACCAACGACGTCAATATTAAAAGCCAGGGCATGGAGAAGGAAACAGAGAAGAAGGAGATTGAATTATACGTTTCTTTTATGATATGTTCGTAAAGATGTAAAGATTGCAATGCTACGTATATTGGACAGACAAAAAGACATTTGTGCACACGTCTCAAAGAACACCAGAACGATATCAGAAAACCGGCGAGCAAGCATTCCGTAGTGAGTGAGCATCGAACAGATCCTATGGGCATGATTTCGATTGGGGGAAGCCAGAAATAATAGGAGAACACAAGGAGAGACAGATTAGAAAGAGGGAATTAGCGGAGATGTTTTTTGTTAAAAAATTTGATGATACCATTAATTTACAAAAGGACACGGAGAATCTTAACGCTCTCTACGAGCATATTATGAAAAAAACGTAATTCTATCTTCTTCTTCTCTGTTTCCCTCTCCACGCTCTGACTTTTAATATTGACATCATTGGTTTGTTTATTACTTGTCTGTTTTCGTCAGTTAAAATTTTACCACCGCACGGCTCTTACATGCCCTTCGACATAAATAAATAACGAAAATGCCGTTTAAATTGTATTTTACTTCTGTGAATTTAACGCACAAATATGTAAGTTTTAATTTATATAATTATTTTTGGACTTATACTTATATTGTTGCGTGCAACAATTTTTTATGTTTAGTTTTTAGATTCGACATTCGGCGTAGTTTGGACATTATGTCTGACTAATAATTAATATTTGTAAGTTTCTATACGCTTGAAAAGGACCGAAATCTGCGGTCGAAACGTAGCGTTTTGTGAACAATAAAATTTACCAGTTGGGTCAAACATAATTCTTTTGCTAATTGTTAATTATTCACTGGCGATTCAAGTTTTTACTTCTTTGTTTTTACTTCTGAATAATTTCAATGTTACATTTCAATATTATTGTCCAAGTTATCTTTCAGAAAGCTTTCAATGATATGTATTTTAGACATTACGTACGAAATATTTCTCTGAAATATTTCGTAATATTTCAGAAATATTTCAGTGAAAAGGGTCATAAATGATTTCGATGAAACGTTTTAGAAATACTTCTGAATGATTTTAATGTTACATTTCAATATTAATTTCCAAGTTATCTTTTGGAAAGCTTTCAATGACATATTATTTTGATAAAACGTTTCAGAAATATTTCTGAATGATTTCAATTTTACATTTCAATATTAATTTTCAAGTTATCTTTCGGAAAGCTTTCTGAAACAAGTTTTGCTGTGTGGGTTAAGGAGGGTCCACATTATCGAGCAAAACCGCGAGCCGAACTTCGCCGCGAACCGATCATGCGTCCACATTATCGAGCCGAACCGCGAGCCGAACTTCGTTGCGAGCCGATCATGCGTCCACATTGTCGAGCCGACGGACTCGCGCGAGGCTCGCGAACCTCGAATCGAACATCAGTGCGAACCATCGCGTACTCACCCCACGAATCTGCAAGGATTTTGATGATACGCGGTTTGGCTCGCAGTGTCCCACCAAAAGTCGGTATTTCGACGAAACATCAAAAGATGCTTTTTATGATCAGATTATACGCTTTGTCGGGTGGTAGACTGGTAGTTAAGCTTCGAGCTAGACAAATTGACAAAAAACAAAAAATGAACGATGAAAGAAAACGTGAGTAATTGCCCAGTCGCTGTATTTGATTCTATCCACGTATGTGCAGTCTACACGACTACTGATAGACAAAATGGAATGGTCTGATAAAAAATGTTTAAAATTAATTAGTGATTATGAGCAGAAAAGATTATTATATACGGGACGCTAAAAATCCCGAACATTATAACAATTAAAAAAATGCATATTTATATTTACAATCGTATTTTTAACGTTGCAATATATATTATAAATTTATTGTGTATTTATCATAGATTTAGAGTATGTTTGTGCAATATTAAATATAGTTGGTACCACTCTAAATATAGTTTTATGGTTTGAAAAGGAATTAAGCTTTGAATACAAGAAAATAATAAAAGCACGCATATGTATACACATATTTAGTCGTCTTTTCCTGTTCTCATACTTTTTTTATAAGAAGAAATAAGTAAAGAACTCGAATGTGATAGTGACATGTGCAAAAAAAAGATGACGACATTATTGGCATCTCTGCAAAGAGATGAAGCAAAAATAAAAAAAGTATGGAAACGGGAAAAGGTGGAGCGAATATATATGCGGTACGTGTGCTTTTATTATTTTCCTGCATTCGAAACTTAATTCGCCTTTTCAAACCATGAAACAAAGTTTAGAAATAATATCGCACAAACGTGTACTCTCTAAACCTGCAGTGTGACAAATACGCGATAAATTTATAATATATATATATATTGCAATGTTAAAAAATACGATTGTAAATATAAATATGCATTTTGCATACATGTATTAAGAATTTATATAAATTTTATTATAAATTTCAATACGAGATTTGACTTCAAAAAATTTTAACTCATGTTCGCGGTTCGCGATGGAGTTCGATTTGAGGTTCGTCTGCAAGTTCTGCTCGAGGCTCGGTTCGGGACTCGGTTCGCGGTTTGGCTTGATAATGTGGACCCTCCTTTACGTTGACAAGCAGGGTTTCCATGCATTATCGAGCAGAACCGCGAGCCGAACTTCGCCGCGAACCGATCATGCGTCCACATTATCGAGCCGATCATGCGTCCACATTGTCGAGCCGACGGGCTCACGCGAGGCTCGCGAACCTCGAATCGAACATCAGTGCGAACCATCGCGTACTCACCCCACGAATCTGCAAGCATTTTGATATTCGACTCGCAGTGTCCCACCAAAAGTCGGTATTTCGACGAAACATCAAAAGATGCTTTTTATGATCAGATTATACGCTTTGTCGGGTGGTAGACTGGTAGTTAAGCTTCGAGCTAGACAAATAATGACAAAAGACAAAAAATGAACGATGAAAAAAAACGTGAGTAATTGCCCAGTCGCTGTATTTGATTCTATCCACGTATGTGCAGTCTAGACGACTACTGATAGACAAAATGGAATGGTCTGATAAAAAATGTTTAAAATTAATTAGTGATTATGAGCAGAAAAGATTATTATATACAAGACGCTAAAAATCCCTAACTTTATAACAATTTAAAAAATGCATATTTATATTTACAATCGTATTTTTAACGTTGCAATATATATTATAAATTTATTGCGTATTTATCATAGATTTAGAGTATGTTTATGCAATATTAATTAAATATGGTTGGTAACACTCTAAATATTGTTTTATAGTTTGAAAAGGAATTAAGCTTTGAATACAAAAAAATAATGAAAGCACGCATATGTATACACATATTTAGTCGTCTTTTTCTGTTCTCATACTTTTTTTTATAAGAAGAAATAAGTAAAGAATTCGAATGTGATAGTGACATGTGTAAAAAAAAAAAGATGACGACATTATTGGCATCTCTGCAAAGAGAAAAAGCAAAAAAAAAGTATGGAAACAGGAAAAGGTGAGTGAATATGTGAATATATGCTTTTATTATTATGTTCCTGTATTCAAAACTTAATTCCTTTTCAAACCATAAAACAAAATTAAAATTAATATTGCGTAAACATACTCTAAACCTGTGATAAATACGCAATAAATTTATAATATATATATTGCAATGTTAAAAAATACGATTGTAAATATAAATATGCATTTTGCATACGTGAGAAGATAATAAAACCATTATCAATCCACAAACGTATACCTGTATTGATCTGTAATCCCGTACCTGTAATATTGATCTCTAATCAGTAAGCGGCGTAAAATAGGGAGTGTCGGAACACGTTAAATTAAGCTTTTTCAACCACACCCAGGCCTCCGATACAGCTGTATATTTTTCTTGCAGTCAGAAGTATCCTGCCGAGGATTAAATGTGCGTCAATAAGGCCAACGAAACGATTAAAGCCCATATCACGTAGCTATATAATTAATTAAAATTGAAGATTATATACTCAAAGTTCTCTATATTTTTTTCGGGGTTTCGACATTTCGAACAGGAGGATATATATCGGATCCGAAATATCTGAAGTCTCGTTTGGATACCTTCGGAAGTCAAATTTAAATATTTAAATCACACAGTGTGATGGAGGAGACGACGCTGCCGACGTTCTCTTCCAGCTCGTCGAACGAAGTCTCCACGAATGGCGATGTGGAGGACGTGGTGCAGCAGTGGCTAGAGAACGAGGCGTTACCGGGCTTTCGCATCTGGCAGCTCGCCGGCATTGTTCTCTCCGTACTGCTGAG
This sequence comes from Temnothorax longispinosus, assembly GCF_030848805.1. NCBI lineage: Eukaryota > Metazoa > Arthropoda > Insecta > Hymenoptera > Formicidae > Temnothorax > Temnothorax longispinosus. The sequence goes on from NC_092368.1 coordinate 16,223,229, forward strand.
CATTGTTGTCGGGTTGTGCTGTTGCATTCGTTTTCGCGTGCCCAGAACGAAGCAGGAAATCGAGGCGGATTACATACGTAAAAAGATCACCAAGAGTTTCCGGAACGAGCTCTCGAAGATCAGCAACACGGAGATGGACGACATGGATCTGCAGAAAGGTAACGACGCAACTACCGCTTCGGAGATTGATAGCTACGAAGACTCGGTATGATTTATATAGTTAATCAAGGGAAAAAGAAGGAAGGCATGTAAACAGAATAAATATCCTAAAATTCGTTAAATAATAAAACGGAACGAAAAAGGCATAAAAATTGTCATTTCTATGGAAACAAAATTTCTGATTATATTTGGTCCATGTTCTATAAAGATTCCTATGTAGATAAGGAGGAATTTAAGGTATTTTATTGATGAAGCTTATTTTTGCACTGAAAGATAATGTCTCTCTGTATAATACTCTGCAACTTATCTCGTATATGCCACCCTTTCTTTTTCATCTTGATGTAACTTCTGAGAACACGTTATAAAATACTAAACTCGCTCTTCGCACCGTAGCTCTGGACAGAATCCGAAACGAGTACGAGGAGGACGCGCCCGCGATAGCGAAGGAGTGCGCGGAAATGGCACAGCGGAAGGGTTTTCGATCCAGATTTAACGCTGTGTTCGGTGGGATGCGTGTACGTTTCAACCAACGCGAGCACGCGGAATCGAATGTCATGATCTAACGACGGCGGTCCTTTCGTCCTCTGATGTCCTGTGTGAGGAGATTGAAATACATTCCTCTCGAGAGTATATGCTCCCATAATTGTCGCATGTTATAACTTTAGGGATGTCGAAGGAAATGGAGCAAGAGAAGATGTATATTGAAAGTAAGATAATATAAGTAAAACATGTCTCCCTCTTCTTTTTCTTAGATAATTACCTCGGCACAAAAAAAATTTAAACAGTCGAAAGTTAATGACTGAAGAAATAAATATCAATTTAGGTGGGGAATAATGACGAGCAATAAATTGTGTGTGACACTTTTATTGACTAAATATAATCTTTATTTCATAGATATATTTTACACAAAAATTTATTTACTTTAGCATGCAACAGTGATCTATTAGCAACGAATAGTAATGCTTCTGAAAGTAACACTCCATGGCTGCAGTCCGATTCACGCTCACAGCGCTGAAAGCATCGCTCTATCTTCGTTTTTCGATGTGCAACGAAGACAGAATGATGGTTACAACTGCGCTGTGAGCGTGAATCGGACCGCAGCCCACGATGTGTTACAGCGTGTTTTTTTTTCTCTTTTTATCCTGTCGACATCGCTATCGATTAAATTCTTTATATTGATTGATTATTTGTACTCTCTCGTTAACCGCGCTTATCTTATTATCGCACATCGATTGATCTTACTCATCTATTTAATAGAAGTCGTTCAATCTAATGTTTATTGAGACAATATGGAGATGAAAACCGTTATTAACGTAAAATAAATTGTAGAAAATAACAGAGTCAAATGTTCGTAAAAAATTGCAAAATAACGTTTTAAGAAAACAAAATATTATCCTGATTTTGCGACTATATATTTGCAATATTCTCCTTTCTATAAGTCGGCGAACGTGCGACGTGAATCGAAAAATAATCTCAAATGATTTTAAGGGTAAAAGCGAGGGGAAAAAAGAAAACTCGATAAAATAAAATAAAAACAACGAAAGATGCGTGTTTACGAAAATGATTTATTAAAATCGGAAAGCATACAGGAGACGAAATTGTTGCTCTACAAACGATAATTTTGAGCCTATCGTTGCAGCAACAGTAACGTATCATTCTGTTGTATGATTCCGTAAAAAAAAGGGAAAAGAAAAAGACAAGGAACCAAGATCGTCGATTAAGAGACCAAGAGTCCATCGGGTTTGCTAATCGATCTAGCGTAAAAAATAATAATCGGACCGACTCGGGTGCGAGAATCGCCGAGAGCTACGAGCGAAACAAATGTCTCATACACGACTCGTCGTCTCTTTTCGTTTAGAAAAATGATTACTACGCTGACTAACGTAAAACGGAAAAAAAAACGTAAACATAAAAATAAGGTGATAAAAACATAAACGTTAATTGTTGTTCCACCGCGACGTTCGTCGCCTGGCAATTTATACTAGATCTTTCGCATTGTGATGCACGGGTCTCTCTATCTCGGTAGACAGACATACCGACACAACCGCTTGCACAACCGTTCCTGATCGCGAACCGGGGACGATCGACGATGAGATCAATTTTCATCGCCCTCCACTCGCGTGATACTCACGCGACGTTGATGCTGGCGCGTACAGTGTAGCAAAATAGACGACAAATGTCTTTTTTTTTTGTTTTTTTTTTTACTTCCAGCGTGGCTCGATCGACTTCTCTCAACAGAGAATTCAAAGATCAGTCGTCGAAACATCCAACTATTACTTCTTCTCTCCAATATATTTTTAATCTTACGTAACGTAAAACTTTCTCGACATAATCTTCCTTTTTATTTGTTTTTATGGATATATTCTCGGCTATATATCTCGACAATTGATTGTGCCCGCAACGGCGCTCGCCTATAATTAAGAAAGTTCGCCGAAGGAAAACAATTAATCGAGGGGATATATTATGTCCGATCGTTAGACGCTTAGATTTTATATAATGTCTCTTTTGAATCCTTACATTCTAGAATCTTCGAGAATGCTCGATTTTATGCTTGCATCCTCGCGAAATAGCCTGGCTCTTTACGTTCTAACAACGTTGAAGTATATCTTTAAATTTTAAGAATCTTTGAATCCTTACGTTCTAGGATCTTTGCGTGCTTAGATTCTAAGGTCTTTGGATCGTTAGGTGTTAGATTCTAGGAACTGTGGATCCTTAGGTTCTACGATCTTTAGATTCTTGGTTACAGAGAATTTTTGTGTCTAACTTAAATACTCTAGGATCTTGGAATACTTCTATATTTTCGACGAGAAGAAAAAAAAGAACGAGCGCAGATGCAAAAAAAAAACAAAAACTTGTATCGTTAAGCACGATTGCTCGGTCTGAAATGGCACAGAATTTGGGTTCTGAAATGTTCGATATCTGTTTAGATATCTCCTAGAGCAAAGACTATGGGGGGACTGAATACGACGTTTTTCCCCCGAGCGGATTTTGGAAAAAATACAAATCAAAAGCGCATCATACGACGGAGGAACTTTGATCGACTAGAGGATCCGGCGCCGTGTGCATATGTAATAAACACCGTACATTTTTCTTCGGCGAGTTGAAAGAATTAGGAGATTGTTGTTGTTACAAAAGCTACAGTGTTTTCCCGTAGAAAGTCAGTTTGGTTCCTTAGGTCTTAAATTCCACTCAATTTTAGAAACCGTTAGGTCTTGAGTCTTGAACAGTCGCATCTTCACGTTATATCAAAATTGTTAGATATTTGAAAACATTTTGTGGAACCAAACCTCGTTACCACGCACGGAAACTTGTCAGAGAACTATCGTGAAAATGTTACGCACTTTAATGCGGTCACATTAACGAAGTATGCATCTTTGCGACAATGGAAATTTCGTAACTGCGAAAGTTACAACTAGTAACAGCTTACGCATTCCAATACGTTAACTGCTAATATAGGTAGACTTGCGAGATAATGATGCTTTAAGGATTTCTCTAATTGATGAAGACTGGCCAGAAGTGAGATACATAGAAATAGAAAGAGAGAGAAATATATATGTATATAAGCCAAGAGAGACAGAGATGAGAGGGAGGAAGGAAAGAGAGCTCGCTACGAGGTAAGAGAGGTGTGTCTCCTCATAAAACAAGTCGGGGTGGCGTCGCGACGCACAACGTCGACGGCGACGACGGTGGGCGCCTACGCGTGTCTTCACGAGATCTTGTTCCGCCACCACGAGAACTTCATCTTCGGGCTGAGATACTGAAAACTGATGACCGAGTGCGGGATCAGAGCGAGTATCGGTAGAAAGCTACCGCAGCTGCGGCTCTTCGGCTCCTCGTCGCTCTCTACCGCCGTCGTCGACGTCGACGTCGTCTTGGTGGTGACGGTGGTGGTCGTCGTTGTGGTGGTCGCTGTCGGCGTCGAGTATGGATACGGCGTCGACATGGGATTGCATGTGATGTGGATGTCTTCGAGACCCCACTTGTTCTCGCATCTCGCGACCGCGTCGACATCTCTGTCCGCGAAATTCTTCCTCTTTTGCTTCTTTTCCGCGGCGACGCTCATGTATCGCACAACGCCGTTCCTCTCGATGGCGCCGTTACCACTGGCGCCGACGTCAACTTCGCACTTAAGAAACAGGCTTTTGAGAGATGTCTTACGGTATACCTTGGATCGCGGCATCTTCATCGTCAGTTGCGGCAACGACGCTGAGCGAACCGTGATGTCTGCGCCATTCACACTTTTCAGGGTCGTGCTGAAAACGTCACAACCCTGGAAAGCGGGTGAGTGCGGGAGGGTGAAGTGCTCTCTGTCTTCGCTCCTCGGGATCGTCATCGCGCCGTCGCGGTGACAATCACGGAGAGGAAGACAGAGAGGAATGGGGGTGGTGTGCGCTTCATTGGTCCCGGGTTGAGAGACGAATGAAGCGTCCTTGAACCCTCAGCTCGGGAAGCGCGAAAAGAAAGCGCAAGTCAAATCGTAGTTGAGGAAACGACAGTACTGCACGTCGGTGCGCAGCCAGTCGCCAGAACGGTTCAGATAATCGGTCCGCTTCTCGAGTTCGCGCGGACAATTAGCCGCCGCAGACTGCTTGTTGGCGAAAATCGTCACGACAAACTTGCCCGGCTTAAAGGTGTTCAGCACGCGACGAATTATCTCGTCGTATGACGTTTCTGAGACGTTACACTCGAACGACACGTACGAGAACTCGGGCTCCGGTGTGATGTGGATCGTCATGTAGCTGCCCTGAAAAAAAGGAAAAAGATAGTATCGTAGTGTATCGTAGACAATTAAGACTCCTCCTGTTACTATGGTTATATCGGATTACAACGTTAGGAATGAAGAGTAATATTGTTGCAAGTAGGGACCAGGAGATATTTTTATATGTAAAGAATATTTTAGATATAATTAACAATAAGACTCTCCTGGTCCCTACTTGCAACAATATCACTTTACAAGAAATAAAATATTTTAAAATATTATCTCAAATAAAAAAATGTTTATATTATAATTTATATATTTTATTATTTCTAATATTATTATTTCTATATATATATATTATAAATTAAATTATAAATTTTAAAATATATATATACAAAGTAATATGTATGTATATAATATATGTATATATTAATTTACAAGTGATATATTACATGTTACATATTACATTATAAATTTTTGTTTCTTCCAATCTTATGGCTAAATATTTGTTTAAAATTATTCATCTCAATGTTCGCAACTCACATTTTTAGATATCCCATTCATAGAGTATCCGCATGGCTCGAACAGAAAGTCATCTATAATCATAGTAGGAATGAGCTTGTCGATTCCCGATTTGACCGTCGCCTCGTCGGCGGACGAGCAGACGTCCCTGGTAAAGATTGACATCACGTCTGGATCTAACTGCGTCATGAGTATCTCAAGGGTCTGATCCGGCTCCGGTGGGTCCTGCAGTGGCTTATCACGGCTCAGAGTGTAGAGATACCAGCAATCTGTCTCGGGTGAGCCCATGCAGTAAGCTTCGCCATCTGAAATAAGAGATAGGGCTACAGTGACAAGGCTTCCGAATCCTTAATTTGAAAACATACAAAAGATAACCGATTTGAGTTGGACTAATTAAATCACTCTATCCTAGCTCAATTCCAATTTACTTTCTTTCTGTCTTTTCTTTCTCTTCCTGTATAACAAAAATAAACATTTGTATCTGATAATTACCAGGGAAGAGGGAATCCAACAGAGTGACTTCCTCCTCAAACGTCTGGTGCGGCGATATCTGGAGCTCCGGTTTCTTGTAATTCTTTCGGGAGTAAAAGACGTTCTGAAAGCATGACATAAAACTAAGAACCATGTACATTTACTCATTTTATATATTCTAAATACTTTATTGTTAACGACATGATAATAATAACGACAATAATAATAAAATAGCAGTCACAATAATTAAAAAATAATAATTACAAGCATAACAGATAAACAGTGCACGAATTCGAGATTGTTTATTTGTAACTCTTGTGTTATTACAGGTAACCCTCGTGATTCCGTGTTATTGAAAACCGTGCAATTCAAAACCAGATCCATATAAAATTGGACATTTGGTTCCAAGGGGTTATTTAAACAAAAACTAAACAAAAACTAAAAAAAAAACAACATAACCTCCACCCCGGTATTTACGTATGTATTTCTTTTGTTGTGTGACTGCTAAGGTGCCTTTTCACGTTAACGCTCGACGCTCATTTTTAGCAAGTAAAAATCTTCAGAAATAATATCTTTTATTTATATATGTATCCATAAAATATTATTACTTGAAGATATTACTTGAAAATAATTAATATTTTACGTATTTCGAAGTCTATGTTTGATTGTACTGGGACGATTAACGACGATTCAGCGACGACGCTGAATATTAAACGAATTCAACTTCATTTCTTAGCGTCAAAGAACCAGCGACGACGCTGAATATTAAACAAATTCAACTTCATTTCTTAGCGTCAAAGAAATGAAGTTGAATTTGTTTAATATTCAGCGTCGTCGCTGAATCGTCGTTAATCGTCCCAGTACAATCAAACATATAGACTTCGAAATACGTAAAATATTAATTATTTTCAAGTAATATCTTCAAGTAATAATATTTTATGGATACATATATAAATAAAAGATATTATTTCTGAAGATTTTTACTTGCTAAAAATGAGCGTCGAGCGTTAACGTGAAAAGGCACCTTTATTTCTAACTTCGTGCAACTCCAGTACCGTGTTATTCAAGGGTTGTCACAATTTTTTACCGTGCAATTCAAGTACCACGTTATTGGAAAGGTTACTTGTATTTTCATCATAATATAATTGCAATACTATCATAGTTATCATTATTAACGTCATTATCATTCCGAAGAATAAATATATAAAATATCTACAATTATATGCTCTCTTTCAGCGATAACTAGACAATAATTAGGACACACGATATTCTTCGATACCTCTCGAAAAACAAGAGGGAGCCTGTAAAAAAATTATAGCGGAATATATCTCGACGGGTGGTGGGCCGATCTAAATCCGCGATTCAAATCTCGCGCCCTCCGCCGCGATTCGGAGGTGGGGTGGGGAATCGGACTGAAGTAAGTCGCATGTTCGAATTTCAACGATTCTGATGTTCCCGATTTACACGGGGCTACGTCGCGGGACCGCACAATAGGTATAAAAATGATTGCCTGTTTGCAAATCAACGAACGAAGGGCGGAAAAAAAGAAAGGAAAATGTAAACGGTGGTCTTCTTATCCGATACTGAGGAGAAAGAAGCTGAGCGGTTAAACGCTGGCGAGCGAAAATGCGTTTCGGACAGCGTGGGAGAGGCAGGTATGTCGCGGCGAGATAGGTGAGATCAATAAACCAGGAGGCGGCAGAGAGACGCGTTTCGCGCGTGGCGGAGGGACACATATAGAGCCGTGTTTCTTATCCGCGCGCACTAGGTCAAGTTATATAGCTAAGCACTCCTGAGACCGAAGAACGACGTGGCGCGTTCGGAGAAAAGGAGCTGGTCTCCTGCCGCGGTCGCTTGCGTTGAATTTGCTAACACGCCCGATATAAGACGGACGTAACATTTCTTAGAGGAAATATTAACGAAATCTTTTAATATTCTAACGTTGATATTTTATGTACGAAATCTTTACTTCAAAAAATATTTAAAAAATTGTTTTACATAAGAAATTTTTCACGTATAAACTCTATCATTTATTTTTTACGTAAATAAATATCTATATAATATACGAGATAATATATTATATTAAATATTTATAAGTATATTATCTAATGATCTTACAAATCTGTTGTTTCTAAAAATCCTGCCTGGGCACGATATAAGATACAATTATTTTACACCAACTATAACGTAATATTTCCCTAGCTTGCGCAAATATACGCATCTCTATTCTTTTTAAATTTTCAGGTGATATTTTCGAAAAAGATATCTGGTCAACTGTATTATAAAAGAGGAAGAGTAAGAACTTTTATAATTATTTAATAATAATTTTCGTCCATGTGCCACGTTAAATATATGTTCACGAAAAATGTGTCACAAATTCGATCCTTTACATGCCCACGCTAACGGTCGTTTGTAATATCTTTACGATAACGATTTACCTCGACATCGTCGAAGCCAGTGTACTCCTCAACGAGCTCCAGAAGCGGCTCCAAACACTGCAGAGGTGTGGTGGTACCGCAAGTCTTTAGTATGAGTCTGCGTTTGGACACAAACAGGCTGCTCTCGCTGCGGACATGATAAATCACATGATTAGCTGTTTCGCTGACGACGATTTTTATTAATTTTTAGCGCATTTCCTGAGACATCATAATATCTGCGTGACATTTCGTAATATAAATGTTTAATATAAATGGCACGCTTATTCGATACGTTCGGATGTAAAAATCATTAAGCGACAACTCTGTAAAATCTTACTTCTTTGCGATGAAATAGCGATCTGGAATTAAGAAGTTCTCAATCGATGATCTTATTTAACTTATTTAACTCAATGAAAAAGTGAAAAACATATTTAAATTAAATTAAATCTAATCAAGTAATGATTTAACTGGAAGACGGCCTGATGACAGACCGAAACGTTTTTTAAAAAAATTAATTTTATTAAACATTTACGACACGAACACCCTGTTGTGACTGTGTCCTCTTCTTTTTATTTAATGATTTAACTATATATTTATTTCGTTAAAAACAATTTGTCTAAATCTCGCTCCCGATGAAAGTGAGTCTAACGGTTTGCAAACTGATGTTCTTCACGAAGGGCTTACAGTTGCGATATATCAGAGATCTCATGGTAGCTAAACGGAGATAATATAGCGCGCGTGTTTAAGATTAAACGAGAGTGACGCACATTTATTCGCTTTTTCTTTTCTTTCTACTTTAATTGATTTGCTCTGCTAATTATGCTGGTAGATAATTATGACGTTATTTGAGAGCACTATATTAGCGAAGGTCAGCGAAGAATGAAGGTTATATTAAAAGATATTTGCTTGGCTTCTGCTGATGTTGCTATTTCTGAACTGTGCTTCACTATTAGGCAGAAAGCGACGTTACGCGAAGACAATTCGCGCAATTTACAAATATCTGCGTGCTCCTCAGCAGGAACTGCACGTGGACCTCCATCGTTACATCAACATTCGTCATGCCCGACACATCGTCGCCCGACAGTTCATTCATTAGCAATAATTGTGCTCTTTCTTGATTACACTAACGACTTTTTAAACGAGAAAAAAAAAGATAATTCATTTTTACCATGATAACATTCACAGAATTGACCGTACGTTCCTCATTCTTGTTAACGACTCGAAAGATAAAGGAAATATGCAATTTACTTCGTACATTAATATATTAATATATTAGTGTGAGAATTTAAAACTTTCCATTTTATATTTTCCACATATCACAAACATTTTATTTACTTATTTTACTTATTTATTACATATATATTAATAATTTTACTAACAAAATCGATCTTATTTACTTAGATCAAAATGTTTCCGCCTCGATGCTCTATATATTTTTCTTTTTTAATTTAAAAAGTTTGTCGCGATTATTTTAAATTAGATGTAACTCCAACGCAAGCTCCGTTTATTTAATTAGTAACATTTACATCTTTATTTCTTTCACGCCCGCTGTGACGAATGACCGAGTGAAAGCCGGAAAGCTTTTTGCAAAAATTTAATTTAAAAATAGATCGTCAAAGGTTATCGACGATAGACGTTGACCCTAAGATTCTCCGCGAAGACAACGAGAGCGATATTGGAAGCGTAAGCTTCTTACGAGTGTTCTAAATAAAAACGTATGATAAACGTACATTTAAAGTCGATAACAGAATATTGAGCATTATCTAGTAATATTATGCGGGCGTGAAAAAAATTCCACTGATTCTTTTGGTACAAAAAAGATCTGCGAAAGCCACATAATTGGATTTAAAAAGTATACGAATGACGGAACGTATACGTCGCTTTAAATTCAAGAAGCTAATATGTTACTTATTTATTAACAGAAACAACCTGTCAGCAAAACTTATAAAAAGAAACTGCGAGATTAGAAGAAAAAACGTTAGCAGTATAGAAAAAATAGTAACGGTAATTATGATAATAATATAACAAAAATAATAGCAATAAAAGTAAAATAACAATGGAAATAATAATCAATAAATTTGACGAAACCAATAATCATGATTTATTACAAAGATCGAACTATAGATTTTAGAGAGTCTATGATTAAATTCATGAAAATGCAGAAATCGAGATGTCTTTATTTTAATAACAAGCTAAATTATATATTTTAGGTCCAGTTCCACAAACGTCGGTTAACTTTTAACCTTAGGTTAACACACTTTTTATCTCTTTCTATCGCCCCCTTTATAGAAAGAGACTTTATAGAAGAGTGAGTTAACCTAAGGTTAAAAGTTAACCGACATTTGTGAAACTGGGCCTTAATGAAAGGATTAATTTATTTCGGACATTTCTTAAGGCAGCAAAAAAAACTTGAAACACCGCGGAGAAATCTGACAAGATTTAAATATATCTGAGAACATATACACACATTTATGAAAATTGTTTCAGAAATATGAGAAATTCAGTTATAATTTCGTTGGTCATACATAACTTTTTAAGGAAAAAAAGATGTGTATGTATGTATGTGTACCCCTATGTGTCAATGTGAATCACTTATTTGGCGAAAATGGAAAGTCATAGCCAAGACGCGACATTTTCACTTTTAAGTACTATCATAGTACTTAGGTATTTGATATAGAAAATAAATATTCGCAATTCTCTTGAGTTCACATTCGAGTCCACTCAAATACTTATATATTTACTCCCTTTCAAAATTTTAATACATGCGCACTTATTTATAAAAATTCGTAATTTATTGCATATCCCCGCAGGGTTCGCAATCTACTACCAATACTATCCTTCTCCTCTCACTTTAACCCTTTGGACCCACGGCTTAACGTCTCTTTCCGAAAGACGGAGCCCAGTTTTCTCCGCACAAGAGCCTATCTTGCACGGAGGGGCGCAGCTATCGGAAAAACATTCCATGCTTCATGGTTCTAGTGGACTCGAACCTGATTCCTCAGATTACGAGTCTGGCGCTCTACCACTAGACCACACTGCCGCCCTCGCACTTATTTATATTTAATATAGATGGATAAATTTGTAAACTTTAATATCATAATTGTAGATCAAATCTGAAACAGCCTGTTTTATACCTTTCTTATTCACACAAACTTTATTTATTTATATAATGTATATAATTTTGTTAACAACGATATCTTCCAGCTAATGACGAGAGATCGGTTGCTTGCGGTCCAAAGCATCCGCCGGACGTTCGTGGAATTCCTTTGAAGATAAATTTGTTATTGTTATCATTTTATTTATCAGAATAAAAAGTTTCCGTCTTGAATACGCGATCGTAAATTCGTTAGTTAAATATATTTATGCAAATCGTGGATGTCACGCGTTTGTTATTTGTGCAGTGACGTTTTGAGTAAAACACTTGGATTAAAAAATCAAATAATTTTCCTCTAAATGTAAGAAACTTTATGAGAGCTAACGACTTTATTTAATAAATATTATTTCGATGATTTTTGCACAATTTCATTCTCAATGTTTCGCAAATTTAATTTTTTTCAATTTAATAGATATCAAATTAAATAAATAAATAATTTTATCAAGTAAGTAACTAATATTAAATGACAAATTTAGTTTTACAGAGGAATTCTACGAACGTCTGACGGATGTTTTGGATTTCACGAGAAAACCAATCTCTCGTCATTAGTTGAAAGGTATCGATCGAGTTCGTAGAGTCGCAAAAGGAAAAGAAAGCAAGTCCAAAGCGCCTTAACGCAACAAATTCCTCTCCTTAGCAGGGAAAATTCAAATTAGCAGCGATTTCCTAGCGGGATAGTAGACACAATCCGAATGTATAAAGGAGATCAATTTGCAGATAACTATCCCCCTTGTCAAAAATTCTTTGAGAACCTTGAAGAGGGTCATCAGTCATCATCTATATCTTTCGAATCCATAATAAGGTTCGTTTTACTAATATCTTTTGCGCTTTGTCCTTTTTGCTTTTCTTTCCCTCTAATTTACTTTTCTTTCCCATGAATTTATTATTTTTATCTCATTTTTTTCCATTTTGTTACATCATATTATTCATTTCCATTATATTTTTTATATGTCACATTTTTGTTTTTAGGGGAGTATTCCTTTCCGAGACAATAAATCACCGTTATCGTTACCGCCATCGCTACTACTAATTAGTAGCGAAAATACTAGAAGATTCGCTCACGATTGCTATCGACTGGAAGAGGGCGACTCGCGCACGGTGGGCTAAAACGCGCGAAAGTGTCACCTTGACCATATTTATTTATAGGGGCGGATCAGCAGCGGCACTGGGTCGACTCTCGCGCACCCTCAAATATTCTAGAACCAGGGCACGTCGCATCTCATCCCATCCCATCCCACCCCGTTCCATCCCGCCCGCGTCGTGGCCGGCCGGGCCGAGCCGGGCCGGGCCGGACGGGACGGTGCACCTCTTCTCCATCAAAACAATTCGATATATCGATTATACCACACCGGCGGTACACGGGCGGCTGAGTGCCTCTCTCTCTCTCTCTCTCTCTCTCTCTCTTTCTCTCTCTCCTCGGAACGCCCCGCGGAGCACCAACCCGCTCTCGGTTTTCTACGCGCGTCACGAAAAATTGCGCCGTTGCTCACACCCCGAACACCCGCGCTCACTTCTCGTCCATACGCGGTCCAACAATTAGCCCCGCGTTCGTCTGATGAGGATTATGTCATTTTATTCTGAGATTTAACAGCGCAATTTTAGCTAAGGGGTGACATGCTGAATATCGTTTATCTCGACATCGAGTTGTTGCGCACGCTAAATTAAAACAGAAGCAAAGTTGAAATAGTTTTTGACCAGATAACATCGTTACCGAGATTAAGAGAATTGTATCCCTTGACCTTATCCCTCATCAGATTCGCGCAGAATTAAGTTAGTTTTTTTTCTTTCCGAATCTAGTGTTAAATGTGCGAAAAATTGCGCGGTTATGTTCTTTATGTTCTTAGATCATCATTCTGACATACGAATTCTGATATTCGGGAGATAATCATTTATACAATAAAGTATTCTTTCCCAAATGTCCAAACTGATATTTCACGGGAGCGAAGTAACATAAAATTTCTCTAAAAATCTCTCGCAAGTCCAAAAATACAGACATCTCATGTTGAAAAATGTTTAGATAGAGATACGGCAGTTTTTGTTTCCAAGTGATGTAATCCGAGTTTTATCAAGCCGAACAGAGATTCAACCGACGTACATACATCGACTTCTGAGAACGAAACATCGATGAAGCAATGTGGAAGAAACCTACCTCAAGGTAGATAATATTCACACGAATAAAATCTAGTCCACACGAATCTAATCCTCAAAAAACTACGAATTGTCGCAACAATTTGTATTGCGCATCTTTCTGTAAATATCAGAGGGATGTTTGTCGTCCAAGTTTTCTTAATTAGTATAATTCTACACTGTAGTCGGCGCGATTAGATTGCAAATGAAAATCTGATAAGATCTGCTCGAAATTAACTGGAGATGGACATTTTTTTGTCTGCTTTGAATACTTGAGATAGAAGATGCACACAATTTTACATTAGGCGAAGTAATATACGGACCAAAAAACAAAACATAATAGGATGCCTGTGTCTCGGCATTGATCCCTCGTTAAATCCGAAAACTCTTTTCTTCACGGGTCGGGTCGGTCTATTACCTGAGTGCGACTTTCGTTAATCTCGGCTTATTACAAAACGACTTACCTAAGAACATAGGCGTCCACTTGATCGTTATGGCAAAAGCTGATGATCTCGCAACGGACTATCTTCAACAATGACTCCCATTTTTGCCTGCAAAAAGAATAGATTTACTCGGTTAGCATGACAGATCGATTGTTTGTCTAAATCAAAATTGACGTAAGTCACCATATGTCACAGACATCGTTTAAAGCACACGTGTCTTTAAAAATTTCAAGAAATTGTTCAGAAAAGCATTTTATTAAAATAGAATGCTATTTTATACCCCGTCAATAGGGTGTAAGCTGCAGAAATTTATTTATGTCTTCTTCTTTGTTCTTATTATATCAGAACATTTAACAGACTTTTTTTTATTCGATAATTAATCTTGCGACTATACGCTATTCGGCAAGCTCGATAAATTTCTCGTATTTATCGCTATCTCTAATTTCCGCGCCATACATTGTTATTAATTTCTTAAAATAATGACAATTTACAGCAAAATTGATCTTAACATAAACAATTTACGAGATTCGAATTACGAATTTTATTAATTATTTGGCATCATATAATAAAGTCTATAATTACAAAAATTTATTGAATAAAAAAATGTACAGGAGAATCATTAACAATATATTTACACAATCAATGCTCTATAACCATATATTTTACTTTATTTATTACAACGGTTATTCTTGCGAGACAGCATTACAATACACGGTATCTGATTGGAAACAAGATTGTGATAACAATAAGTATATATAGTAGTTGTATTTATAGACCTTAAAAGAGTGTTTGAGACGGTTGACCGTGAACTTATGTTAAAGAAGCTAGAAAAATACGGGCTACAAGAAACAGTACTAAAATGGTTTAAAAGTTATCTAATTAATAGAAAACAGCAAGTCAAATATAATAGTGTGTTGTCAAATGAAATAGATTGTAACATAGGAATTCCGCAAGGAACAGTATTAGGGACATTGTTATTTATTATATACATAAACGATATTATTAAGATATTCAGAAACATAAGACTTTTTGCAAATGACATGATAGTCTATCGTGAAGGAGATAATGTTGATGATATTATTAACGAATTAAATATAGGTGCTGCAGAAACTCAGCAAGTGGTTTAATGTTAATAAACTAAAAATAAATATAGAGAAGACGAAATTTATGATTATAAAAGAAATAAAAAAACAAGTCGAGTATAGAGAAAGAATTAAAATGAACAAAATATATATAGAACGCGTAAAAATTTTCAAATATTTGGGTATAATATGAGCATCTGAATTTTAAAGAAAATGTAGATTATATCTGTAAAAAAGTTAACAAAAAAGTAAGTTTGCTATGGAGAATAGGAAAACTACTGTATGATAACACGAGATGCCAAATATATAAGAGCATAATTGCACCACACTTTGAATACTGCAGCACTTTGATGTATAATATGAATGAGAGCCAGATTAGAAAACTACAAATATGTCAAAATAAAGCAATGCGAGCAATAATTAGATGCAATATTTACACGCCAATAGATTCTATGTTGAAAACCTTATGCTTCCAAACAGTAAAACAAAGAATTGAAAGAAGTGTTTGTATTTTTATAATAATATTAGGCAAAACGCCGGAGTACCTGCAATGTAAATTAAGTAGGCAGCGTGAACATCATGAATATGATACGCGTAGGAGAAATGATCTATGTATAAAATTGAGTAATACGACAAATGCGCAAAGAAGCATTTTTAGTAATGGAATTTTGAAACTGTACAATAGTTTAAACGAGTATATAAAAAACGCAGATGATATAAAGGATTTTGTTAGACGCCCGCGAACTTAACAAACAACAGACATGTTTATAAGCTGTATATATGTAGTCAGTGACTAAATTAATAATAAATCACTCACACTCACTCAACAAAATTCTTGTGACATTAAGTCAAACACGTGGAACATGTTTATTTGACGTTCGATTATCTTAATCTCTAAAGTGAAATGATTTATCTTTCAATCCGACAGGGAAAATAATGTGAATATTGTTCTGTTATTCGAGAAAGAGAGAGGGAGGGAGGGAGGGCGGGGAGAGAGAGAGAAAGAAAGAGAGAGAGAGAAAGAGAGAGAGCTGCAGTTAGGAGAACTTTAACGAATTTTACAGGGGTTCAACGATTACAATCTCGCATGTCAACGAAGCCTCGGATCGGCGTTCCGGCGCGGCGCGGCGCGCGGCGTGCGCTCCCGCTTCATCGGCCGGCAGTGGGTAGGCTTCTAAATTTATTGTCCCCGCGATATGCAAAAATAAACAGTAGTCGGCATCGTAGCCTGCCTTTACCCGTAGGCGCACACCTCGGGAGGTTCAACGACACTTGACGTTGCACGTAAACAACTACGACAATCGGATCGCAGTGGATCGCGCCGCTATCAATCGGCGGTTACATAATCGCTACGCTACGCGGTCGCGGCGCGTGTGGATACAGGTTGAGCAAATCTGTGCCTTTTATCTTTTATCACTAATTGTTTAAGTTAAATTTAATTCCATTAATTTAAATTCCATTTCGAGTATTCAAATGTGCTCCGGGCAAAATCTTGGAAATCTCTTTAAAGATCATCAAGCGGGCAAGATCGAGACGTTAACGAATTGAAAGCTAGACCAAGGGGCTTGTCAATGTCAAGAGTCTGATAAGCCTAATCGGGATTTAAAAAAAGAAACCTGCGATTATTCTCTTCAAACAGATTCATGCATGCTTGCGGACTTGCGACTGTTCTTATTCTAGATCGACATAATAAACAAATTCGAGTGATCTTGAAGAAACGCGCGAGCATCCAAAGAAATAACGTTTCTTAAGAGAATTAAAAAGAGAAATGATAAGAGAAATACTTCAGAGAAGTGAAAAGATGTTTGCGCCTTTGCGGGCATTTTAGGATTTTTCACATCCTGATGTCTTTTTAACAGCTCGGTGAAGGTCCTTTTCCTGTCACGAGGAGGCGGACCATTTTGCCCAAAACGCGAGTGTTAATCAAGGGGCCGCACACTTGGCGGAGCCTCGTATTTAGCGCTTATTTTTTGGAAAATCGTCCGTAAAGACACGCGCGTAGAAAATCGACCGAGACGACGTGAACGGTCAGTCCAGTCTACGGACTCCTAACACGGTCGACGCCGGCGCGGCTCGTCACCGTCCGTCCTGGCTTGGCCGGCGTCGACTGTCATCGTTTTCGCTGGGAAGAGGAGAAGGGGAGAGGGGAGGAGGAAGAGGAGGAGGAGACGGTGGTGTCAGCAGCGAGACACCGGCGGGCGGCGTACTTACCGCGGTATCTGACGGAGATCACCCTGATGCTGCTTGAGGCCCTTGGAGCTGGTGAACCAGACCTCAAGAAGCTTCTCGACACCCTCGAAGAACTGCACGTTGTCGGCGCAGTCGTCCTTGGTGTCCGCCATCCTCTCGCCGTCGGCCGCGGGGTTCGTCGTCTTCGCTAGTTCGCTCCACGAAATTGCAAAAGCGGCACGCGCGGGCGATCGCGTAATTCACGTCTCTCTCTCGCCTTCGTTCCTTCCTCCCTCTTCTAACTCTGTCGCGGCTCTCACGATCGCTGATCTCGCGCCGATCGACTGAATGCGTGAATAACACGGAGCGTAAGTACTCCAAGCGCTACTCCCGGTGACGCGCGCTCGTAGACTGACTTGACCACACTAACCGCACCAGACTCCAGAGGCACACCGATTGACTGATTGACGGACGGACGGATGGTCGCCGGTGCTGCCAAGCATGCTGCGCCGCCGCCACCGCCGTCATCGCCGTCGTCATCGCCGCCACCGTCAGCCAACCGCCGCGCTGCGCCATGTCTCACACGCTGCACGGTTCGCGCGCTTCTGCAGCGTGGCGCCGCGGACGGCGCCAGACGGAACTACCTGGCGCCGCTGGTCGCCAACAGGGGACGCTGCGCGCGGGCACGCGCGCGCGCCGCAGCGTGAACCGCGCCGCGAAACGATACGTGAACTGTGAAGCCCCTTGCACAATGCCAGGCAACAGGCAATAGGAACAGGAAATAACAAAAAAATCGTTAATTACAACCTAAAAAATTCGAATGCTATGATTGATTGGCAACAGGCAATAGGCACAGAATTTCCAACGTGACGAAAACTATATCTATTGCCTGTGTCACTGTTTATTCTGCATTTATACATGATTTCTGATTTCTATTCCCTGTTCCTATTGCCTGTTGCCTAGCATTGTGCAAGGGGCTTGATTATCGTCACGTCGCTGCCATCGCTGCCCTCGCTTGATAAGCGCGATTAATAACGGGGTTGGACGTTTATGCGTATAAAATATATTATATTTTAATATAATAATCTACGTCTAATATAAATCATGTTTAACATGTTATTTAAACAATAAGTAATCTATGCATCATCGAACATTATTCACATTTCGTCAGAAATACCGGAAATTTATGTTTTGTTTGCAATTTTATTTTTAGTTACTATATATTATTCAGTTTGAGCATAATTTTTAGGACGCTACGGAAAATTAACAATAAAATTTTGAAGATCTTGATTTTATACCTATGAAAAAATAAACATTGTGTATATTGCGTAATAAACTAAATAATATTGCTTTTTGTCGTTTAAGGGAATCCTAAAGCCGTCTGTAATACGTTTCTCTCTGGTAATACCGACAATCGTACTTTTCGCTTTATTTTTTATTGGCTTTATGGATTTGAAAAAATCTTGCACAGAATTAAAGTATGTGCTCTACTTTGTGGACAACCACCGATTTTGTAACAAAATAAGTAAATAAGATAATAAACAAAAATCCACTTTAACAATATTTGCTTCGTATAAAAATTCTACAACTTGATGTTACAAAATGAGGGTGCAGGTCTATTCAGTAGACGTCAAGGAATATCATGCCGTTTGTAGAATTAGGCTGACAATGAGACTCCAAACAAAAAAGTTAAGCGAAAAGTACGATTACGTGAACGTAATGTATGTATGTATATGACACCGGACCAGCAGTATTGCGTGTAGCGAGAGATGGCGCAGCAATCGAAACAAGGACAGATATAGATATTTGATTAGAAATGTTGACATTACCGACATCGAGGAAGTTCGGGCTTCGCTTTAGGATCCCCTTAACAGCTCATTGTCAGTATAAACTATAAATAATAATGTTTCTGTATTAGCATCATGTCACTATACAGTTAATGAATAAATTAGAACTGAAATGTAGCCAATCTAATCTAATTAAAAACTATTTTTTATTTTTGTAGGACTGTTTGCAAAAATAGTTTAAAGAAGATAATCAATTAATCAATCAATTTATAATCTATACATTTTTATATTGTTTACATGAAAAAGGTTCGTGTAAACAATGTGTAAACAATCCATGTGAACATAATCTTGAAATTTACCGCATAAGCTTGATTAATAATACACTTTCAATGGAAATACCTACTTATAATTTTCTCAAAATAATTTCAGCGATACAGACAAATAGAATTATTAACAGCTAGTTCATTAACTAATAATTTCAAAATAATTTTATACATATATAGCGATTATAGAATAATAGAATTTATTTTATCATACACTTTGTACATTCTGTTTACCTCCCTTTTTGTTTTTGCTTTTTAGAATATTTTTTTTCTTATCAGCTTTTGCAATAATACGCTTTAGGGGTTTTTTCACCATTGGTTGCTTCTTCACCAACTCATTCTCGTCCATTGGCTCGATCACTTGTCCGAGCTTGGTCTTCACTGTCGGTTGAATGAGCCGCAAATGAGCGTTCATCGGGACGAAAGTCCTGCTGATGGGAGCTCTGATGCTCGCTTCAAAGTCCTTGATTCTAGTAAACGGATAGGGTAGCTCCTTGACAAGGTGTTTCTTCAATTTTTCATTTTCGTGCTCGAATACTATGACTTTCCCCTGGTTTTCGGGCTTACGTGACACTACCTTGGGAACAGTCAGAATAAATCGGCTCTTCTTACGAGCCTGTTTATTCTTCTTAACGTTCGGTCCTCCCCAATTTCCCCATCCAGGTAGACTCAGATCAATATCTTGCGGCTGCGACTTTTTCATCTAAAATTATTTTGCATATAATAGATTATTACAACAGTTTTTGCCGATTCTTCATAGAAACGCAATGTTATTCGAAATCTGTTATGCATGATCCGTCCTAGACTTTGAGACCACATTTTTTCAAAAACGCAATGTGACAGATTGCGCAAACGTTTTTATATACATATAAAAAGTATAGTTTTTATTTAAAACTCTAATTACGTACCTCCTCTTCCTGCTCCTTCCTAAATTCTTCGACAACGTCATCGTCCGCAAATGCCTCGCTCATTATTTTGTGAGTCTCCTCTTCCTGTTCGCTATCTTCATCCCCGCCTGTAGTTAAATCTGGCAGCTGCGTCTTTAAGTATTTAGGCTTTATGTTTACGTATTTTTTCGGGTCTATCTCCGCTTCGTGGCTAATGCCAGCTGGTTCCTGTGTTGTATTATTTGCTATTGTCTTCAAACTCGTCAGATTGCTATTTTTCTGTGCATTTTCCCTGGAAGTCGTTTCCTCTAATGGAGAATCCAAAATAGGTTTCCGTTTGGGGTTTTCAAATTCGAGGTTTGGCGAATAATCTTCATTCTCCTCTTCATCCTCCTTCTGCTTTTCCATCTTCTTGTTTGCCTTGCATTTCTTCTTGACTTCTTGCTTCTTTAGATTCAGCTTTGACTTTTTCTTTTTTGATCCCTCGGAATCATTTACGTCTTGTGATTTAAATTTTTTATTATTGTGTTTGCTCGTAGCATCTACAGAATCGGATATCGGACTTTCTTTATTCTTTTTCCTTTTACGAGTTTTATCTTTTACATCATTTGTATTTGCTAATAAATTACTGCTTTTTTCATTGCTGCAGGATTTGCTGTTTATATTACTTGTATTTGCGTGTGAAATGTCGCTTTTCTTATTACCATGTAATTTACTTTTGGTATCACTTGTATTTACTTGCAAAGTATTGTTTTTTTCATTGCTGCAAGATTTACTTTTTTTACTTTGATCATTTATATTTGCAACTAAACTACCGCTTCTCTTATTTTTACGTAATTTACTTTTGGTATCACTTACATTTGCTTGCAAAGTACTACTTTTCTCATTACTGCATAACTTGTTTTTCATATCACTTCTATTTGCTTGTGAATTTTCATCATTCTTTTCATCATGACATGACGTCTCTTTTTCCTCTTCCGAAATTCCATCTCTCTCTATTTCCTCTTTTTTCGTCTGTTGTTTTTTATCATAGAATTCCCGACAACGCTTAAGGAAGTTATCAATTTCAGGTTCAGTCTTTATGTTACCTTCTTTGTTTTTTAATAGTATCTCGTCTTCTTCATCTTCTTTATCTTCCACATTTTCTACATATTCCTCATTTTCCTCATCTTCTTCATCTTCTTCATCACTGTCCGTTCTTTTAACTTTTTGCGTCAATTCTCTATTAATGGCCAATTGTTCAGCAAGAACCTGTCGTGTCTAACAAAAAAAAGTTTGTTATATATAATTGTTCTTAATCATTTAGATAGTTTTAATATTCAAATGCTTGTAATATTTATTTAGTTATTTTGAAAGATATTTTGATATACATTTTCATTAAAATAATTTCTATTAAAAATCGATGTTTTGTTTTTTATCCAGATTTTAAGTCAAAATACTCACTTCCTTGTTATATTTAGCTTTGATCTGTTTATTCCTAGCCCATTGACCCGTGTTTTTATGTCTCAACGACATTCTCTCTTCAGCCCGAGTTTTGTCTAATTGTTCCAACTTCGCCAGGGCCTCCTGTGGATTACTATCCTTCAACTTTTCGAAATCCTTTAACTGCTGCTTAATCTTATCCTTCCGCTGGATCCGATGGAACTTCTTGCTCTTTATTTTACGCTGACGATGTGCCTTCGCCTCTTTGTATGACTGAAAGTGCAAAAAAGTTAAAAATAATTTTCCATTAAATCTGTTTCTTATCCTCTTTATTTATATTGATATAATCTCTTAGTAACCGCATAACTTTCTGTACCTGTTGAGCTCTGAGCCTGGCAGCTTCCTTCCTCCTCAAGATCACCTCTTCCAGTGTCATTTTGTATTTATTACCCTTCTCCTCTTCCTTTTCAGCTGGATACAGCAATGTTGGATCTACTTCTTCAAACTTCTTCATCAAATCGGATTTTGTACTAAAACCACTCAGAAATGCAGGAATCTTTGAAGCTCGAGAATCCTTTACTGCTGTTAGACGTTTTAATGGAAAGGACAGTTGTTCTGCTGTCCTGTTCCTAGCTACTATACTGTCCCATTTTCTCAAGTCTTCCTTAACCTTGTCATAACCGACTGTCCTTTTTATCTATAAGAGATTTAACAAAGTTCCTTTTATTTTCCATGAGACGCCAGATAATTTTGTTAGCAGATCTTATAATAAAAATAAATAGCCAAAAATAAATAAAATGGACAAAAATAGGTAATATTAAAACTAATAAAGTGAGGTTACAATTTGGGCAATTGAGAGTACAATATGGTCCGTCATTGACTTTGTAAATTATTAAATAAATTATAACTTATAAGTTTAAACACCAATAACCATATTACACTCTCAATTGTCCAAATTGTTACTCCACTTTATCGGTTTCATTATCGAGAGTCCTAGATTTATTATTTTTATATAGTGATATTAAAAAGATAAATAAATATTAAAAAATAACAATTTCTTATATTTGGATATCAGAAAAAGATCAATATTAATTGATTAATTTGTAATTCCTTTTTCTAGTTACTTGAGATTCAGTGGCATTAAACCAAAAAATTATTACTATAGAGATTAATTAAATCTAAAAACGTCAGAAAATTAATCAATTTCTTAACAAAAAGGCATCAAACATCGATTTTTGCCCCAACAAAAAGTATAAAGATAATTGAAATTATTAATAATGGTAAAATTCAATTAAAAAGATATTAACTTAAACTTGCACAAAGCAAATTACCCTCTCAGCTGCTGGTTTCTCCAATGGCTTAGGAAGAACTTTGTTCTTTTGCTGGATGTACCGAAGCTTCTTAATAATATTGCCCTGATCTCCTTTTCGCTCCAACGACTTGATCAGGTCTTGCGTGGACACCGCATCTTTATCTGTTGCTCCGCTTTTTACGAGATGGTACTCCGATACCTCTAGACTAGGCTCGCTTCGTTCCGCCTTTTTCACTCTATCAATGAGGAAAAATACAATGAGAATTGTAACGATATACAAAAGTAAGATCGGAATCTCAAGCATTCTTATGACAACTTCGTCATTATTCCTCACCTTTGCCCCTTATCGAGCCGCGTCACGGCCTCGATAAGCTTCGAATGATGTTTGGCGATTTCCTGATCGCTGTCATATAAATTGTGATCTACTTCCGCGTCGCTCATCTTCGCGGCCGCATGAATCCTTTTTATTATTGTGATACAAGCTGACTGAGCTGACTCCAGCTTCAGCAAACCCACGTGGTATCACTCGTATCACGACTCCACAAGAGGAAGGAATGGACGATGATTCTCGATTAATCGAAAAAAATCGATAGTTTTTTCAATCAATCGATATTTTTTAATTAAACGATATTTGAATTCTAGCTCTAGCTGTTTTCTCAACATTGATAAACTGACACGTCTTTTAAAAATATAATTATATATATATATATATATATATATATATATATATTTATTAATATAATAATAACCTATAGCTGATATACCAACTGAACTAACTCTTATAAATTAGAGCAAGAGAAATTAACAGATTAAAAATAAGGGGAGCTATATATATTTCAGACTATAACTACGGGAAAAACTTTTAAATTGTTATCGATAAATATTAATAATAGATATATATATACACAATAAATTCTTTAACAATAAATTCTTTAAAATCATAACCGCGCGACAACAAAGCGGTTATAAACTATAATGGGATGGATTCGTCCGGAACACGGTGAAAATCTTTCACCGTGGCTCTAGTAGCCGGAGTTTAGTCCAAAATTGTTCTTGCGGCCCCGTACGCATGTGTCGCCCGGGTCGTTCGGGTCTCCTTCGCCAGGTGTCTCCGCGGTTGACCGCGAATCACGACGCGCAACGAGTCGCGGAACACGCCGCGCCACTTTCGCGGTCGTGAAAACAATCGGGCGAGCGAGTGGCGAGTGCGGTGCAAACAAACAGCTGATATCGGTTTTCTGCGGTATCGTCCCTCGCGTACGGGGAGCACATGTCCGCCGTTCGACGATCACGCTACGGGTAAAATCGGCATTACTCCGACGTCTCCGACGATATTCTCCCGGGCGGGTAGCGGACGCGAAGTCGAGAAAGAGAGAGAGAGAGAGAGAAGGGCACGTGGCACGTGGGCACGCCGGCGACAGGACGCTCCGTTCCCCCCGGGTTCGCGTGCGATGAACAGCGGCCGGCGATAACCGGCGTATCCCCCTCATCGTCCACGTCGTCGCCGTGGTTGTCGTCGTTGTCGTTTACCCGCGAAGAGAAACATGGCCGATCGCGATAGCGCGTCCGAGAGTGATTCGAGCTCAATCGACGGCGGGCCGATCATGATGCCGCCGTCGCCGGTCACGCGCGAGCAGCTGCAGAAGCGCATCGAGTCCCTGCAGCAGCACAACCGCGTGCTCAAGGTCGAGCTCGAGACGTACAAGCTGCGAGTGAAGGCCCTGCAGGAGGAGAACCGCAGCCTGCGTCAGGCATCTGTCATCATTGTGAGAGTCGATTCCCTGTTTCTCAGTTTTTTTTTTATTGCAATCAGTATCAAATATTACATTCTACAATCCATGAGATGAGTTTAGTTATAAACGTTAATTGAAACACCAGTTGTTTTCTATTTTACATTTGTCCTTTCTATATTTGTTGAAAGTGAGAGCAGGTATCTTTTATGTTTGATTGTGAGACTCGCGTTCTCTATATTTGCAGCAAGCTAAAGCCGAGCAGGAAGAGGAATTCATAAGCAACACTCTACTGAAGAAGATTCAGGCTTTGAAGAAGGAGAAAGAAACTCTGGCTCACCACTACGAACAGGAGGAGGAATGTCTTACTAACGACTTGTCAAGAAAACTGAACCAGCTGCGGCAAGAGAAATGCAAGCTCGAGCAGACATTAGAGCAGGAACAGGAGTGCTTGGTGAATAAGCTGATGAGAAAGATCGAGAAGCTGGAAGCGGAGACGTTGGCCAAGCAGAGCAATTTGGAGCAGCTGCGACGTGAGAAGGTTGAGTTAGAGAACACTCTGGAGCAGGAACAGGAGGCGTTGGTGAACAAGCTGTGGAAACGAATGGATAAGCTCGAGGCCGAGAAAAGGATACTGCAGATCAAGTTGGATCAGCCTGTCTCGGACCCTACTTCACCCAGGGAGATCAACAATGGCGACACCGCCACGAACCTGAGCACGCACATTCAGACTCTGAGAAGCGAGGTCGCCAGATTAAAGCATACCTTGCTCATTTCACAGCAAGAACGTAAGGACGTCATCTTAGTTATCTTAGTTTCTAATCTGTACTGGACACGTATTATGGAATTTTTTGGAATGGATTCCAAATCGGAATTATTACGTTTTCCCCAGAAAACACAATAGAGATCTAGGAAATAACTAAACAATTCCGATTGGAATCTGTTCCGAAAAGTTCCATAATATGTGCTCTGAAAAGTTCATCAAATTCAGTCTCCTAAACTCGGTCGTTTTTAGATACGGAAAAAATGAAGCGATACGTTAACGAGGAAAAGCAAATACGCGAGGAGAATCTGAGATTGCAGAGAAAGCTGCAGCTGGAGGTGGAGCGTCGCGAGGCTTTGTGTAGACACCTTTCGGAGTCTGAGTCCAGGTAGGTTAAGTTTTGCTAATTATTTGTATAATATCTTGAAATGTATCCCTTTTTATTCCGTCAAATTTCATAATAATGGCATAACTGAATCTTATAGTTAGAATTGAAAGATATTTATTATTCCTAATCTCACAGACATGATTTTCGCAGCTTGGAGATGGAAGAGGAACGGCACTACAACGAAATCGTGATGTCTGGGGGAAACATAAGGACCCGTACGGTATCCAGTCCTGTGCCCTACAATCCTTCGCCTAGTTCCTCAAGGCCACTAAGTCCTGGTAAGTTGACAAGAGCTGTATAGTCAAAATTTATGTGAATAAATGGAACGTCTAACGAATATATCAATATAAAAATTTATAAGAATAGAATTGGCGTTTTCTCTCCAATGCATGTTTTATGTTTAGCGAATTTATGCGAGTGCATATTTTATCACTAGGTATTAACGTGCTAGGTTCGACGTCTAGAGAAGGCTTCAGCACAAACCGATGCTACGCTTGTGGCCAGCCGAGTGCCCCTCTGTTTGCGAGCTCGTCGCCTCCTGGGGTAAATTATTATGTAGGAAATCATTGCTGGATACTAATTGATTATTTCATTAAATAAGTAGGTGGGACATAATCTCCCTTGTCATTATGTGTTAAAGAAAGATTTTTCCTTACCATGAGACAATTTTACTTCAATTAGAATCTAGCATTGCTCAACGATTGTATCAATGATCGTGAGAAAACTCTTCTTGGCGTTTCTGAAGAATGATTGTTTTATCATGTTTTTTTCTTTATTTGTGTTTGCAAATGTTTGCTGAAACAGGGACATATTGTGGCATCATCTAGCAGACGCACCTCGGATCGTTTTGTTAAGCCGGCGATTCCCCCCACTATCGTGAGTGCCGGCGGGCCGCCGACCATCGCTCTCAATCCTACGCCGAATCCCGTCGCTGCGCCCCATCCAGGATCACCGATGGACATCGCGAAAACATAAGTCGCCAAGTTGAAGAGAGGGCTCTCCATAGAAACCCCTTTTATATAATCGCGCGCAAGGTACTTCTCTAAACGGTGCGTTCCAGCTAAGAGATATGCGGGAAACCCGTACTGGGGTTCGAGACACCATTGTCGGCGCTTTTTCTTCTCGGATGTTTCCGTTTGTTAACTACTTCAGCTCTAATGTATAACACACGGGCTACGGCTAAGAGAAAGAAAGGGAGATAGAAAGAAAGAAAGAGAGAGGGACGTGATTATTTCAATCTGAAAATGGGCAGATATAGAGTTAAACAACGCAATCGCGAAAGCGTCTCGCCTCTTGGTCGCGGAGTGATCCTTTTCGATACCTCGCTCCTTCGATGACTCCTCTCTTATGATGCCTGAAATATCATTCAGACCGTGCTCTTTGTCGTACTATGTAATTAATATCGTTTGAGTGTTCTACATAAGAAAATGGAAAAAAAAAAAAACATTGACATGTTGCTTCCATGTTCCAAGTAACCATAGTATAAATATTGAACGCGAACGCTGAACAGACATTTAGACCGGTATTCATAATCCATCTTAAGATTGTACTTAAGATGGTCTTAAATATAAGAACCGATTATGAATACACGGTCTTACACGGCATATTTGCGATATTACTGTAATCTTACTGTGCGTTTAAGAACATAAACGAAAGTAACTAGGGTGTAGTGTCGCGGTGTTCACACGATTTAACAGGTATTGCATTTGTTTAGCTTTGAGCCTGAGTAATCACTTAGCGCACGCAGTACTGGTAGAGGCGAAAGAATAACTCTAGAGGAAAGATTTTGTTAGTTCCTTCGGATGGGAGTTGTCTGATCTGAAAAGAAATACGAAATTAGGTAGAGTCAGACTCCGGGGAGATTTCAGCGATCGCGGAAACTTCGGTATCTAAGAAAGTTGGAATTTGATAATTGTAAATCTGTGACAATTCAAGGCCCTAAAGTTCCAAGTATTC
Organism: Temnothorax longispinosus; assembly: GCF_030848805.1. NCBI lineage: Eukaryota > Metazoa > Arthropoda > Insecta > Hymenoptera > Formicidae > Temnothorax > Temnothorax longispinosus. The sequence goes on from NC_092368.1 coordinate 16,251,040, forward strand.
AACAGTCCAACGATCTGAGAATCTAAACTTGCGGATCTAAATAGAGTGTACACTCTAAACGCTTAAGTATAACTAAGTGTCTATAAGTATAATACAAATACATATACATTATATATATATATATATATATATATATATATATATATATATATATATATATATATGTCGCAGGGATTTCGTGTAATTTTTTTTTTTTCCCCAAGTCACTAGAGAATCCACAAAAAAGAACAAGGATATTGTGAAGTGAAGAAAAATTATTAATATAAATATAAATATAAATTTATATTTACTTATATTTATAAATGTAATTTATGATATATTTATAAATATAAATTAATAAAAATTTTAACTTAGATATCACTGATAAAGCCCAAGATTTTGTAAAATTACTGAAATCTCGTAAGATTGTGTAATTTTTATTCATTCCACGTTGTCCCGGTTTTTTGTAATTCTCTATTTTTGCAAAAAAAAACGAATACACAAAATTCTTGCGACATATAGATACATAATACTAAATATTTTTGTTTAATGATCAATGTAAACCTACAAAATTGTATGTTGTTCACACAATATTTTTAGGATCTTATTCGTAAAATTCATGTAAAAAGCATCTAAAGAATTTTCGTGTTTTTAAATTCGTTAGTCCTTAAGCTCGGATGTCTCGGGAGTTTTCTGCTCTTAGAATCTTTGGATTTTGAAATCTTGGATTGCCGTACATGTAAGAAACACATCGCCTCAAGAACTTATGTCCCTTAATTATAAATCCCTTAGTCTTAGAATATTTTGCAGAAAAGTTGGATTATGGGAATTTTGATACACTGGAGCCGGAAAGCCTATTAAGATCTCGTAGTATCGAGCGCTGCGCATAAGAGACAGATCTTGCATTCAAGAGTTTATTTCCTAATAAATTGTTTTTTTTATACCAACGATGCACGTTTGCGTTAATCCGTTAATCTGTTACGTTACATCGGAGAGTTTGGCGTCTTTGTTCTACGAGGACGTTCCGGTAAATTGAACTTCTCAAATTTCGGAAGCTCGAAATCTTATTTCTAAAACTTCAATATCTTTAGTTGTAAAATTTAGAACTTTAACGCCTTCTTTTTTTTTCTTTAAGGCCTCGAGATATCTTTCGACGCCTACTTGCGAAGTTTCGAGGAAATCTCTTCGTTTCAGGCTTACGGAATCTGGAAGGCTTGGATCTTGAGATTTTGAAAAATTGTAGAGGTCAATACCGAAGGATCGTCTGGTTTTTTTTGTTTGAAGATTCTTGATGTACGCTGGTTACCATGAATTATGATGCGAGAAGCGAAGGAAACGTGAGAGAAACGTACGAGATCGACCGTCGCTTGTTACAAGATTCATTTCAAGTCCATATCCATGCGCGGGTGATTCCCTCGCGCACTTCTTTTTCCTCCGATCTCGTAATGCAAGGTGACTGTCGCTACATGCCCTGAGAACCCTTGTTTATAACAGGTGTATTATACATTAAACGATATGCGAGAATCAGGTGAAAGCGTTGTTTATTATGTTGTATCGAACGGTGTTTATACATATAAAATACACGTGTGTGTATACGTATCGCTCGATATATATATACATAAGTGGTCGTATATGGTATAGAATTTTATGATAACGTAAAAGATTCTTATTGAATAATTGTAATTACGCAGATATGCTTCACGGCTATATAGTATGTATTTTACTCAAGCTTTTATGAAATACAGTCACGTTTTTGCTATTAAACATTGTCTACTCCTTTGCGCAAGCCTTTAATTGTGAAACGCGTAATTGCGTGTGATCAATATATTTATAAGAATAATTGAATTTGCGCGCGCCGCTCGGTGATACCGTCGGTAATGCAGAAATCTGACGTATCGCCGAGTCGGGGATTCGTGTCTCGACTAAAGAATCCAGGTCGAGACCTGCGTTATCGACCACATCGCTGATTAGCGCGGAAACGAACCTATTTTTGGATGCGTCTCATTGGTGGCATTGGTGCACGTGCTAAAGATCAAGCCGATCAAGCGGTTTCACAATGTGTCAAAAAATGTCTCCCGTCGATCGTTACATTCGTTACGCCTTTTAAAACGCCGAGGACGCTTTATCACCCACGTTGGAAAATGCCGTAAGTGATATATCTCTCAAGTTTCTCTTGATTTTCCCAAAATGGTGGCTTATCAGCGCCTCGCAAATTTTTCATCTTGTCAATAAGTATTAATCATTATTTGCAGAATGTAAATAAAATTCGTTCCGTTTCCCGTTGCGTCAACATCGTTGATTTCTCCGCTGCTCGTTCGCACGCGATTGGAGCGGGTCTATGAGGCGGATCTGTCGTGTCGGTCGTAGCAATCACGTCGCATCGCAATGAATTCACGCAGAGGGAAGAACGAGGAGGTATTGGCGGAGGTTCTAGACTTGTTCCTCCTGCCGGATTACAACGTCGTCTCGACAACCTATTTAGATCATTTGCTCACCCACATTGCGGAGAACACGAAAGAATGTAAGGAAAGGACGCTCGGCTTTCTCACCTAGTCGCTCCGATTACATCTACTTTGCTAACGGTTACGTCTACTTTGCTTCCTGGATCTCACAGGTGCCACGGTCGATTACGAGTACTGCGAGGTCTTTCAAAAATGGATACCGAAGGCTTTAGCGATATGGGAGTCGGGACAGAAGGCTTCGCAACCTGTAATCACGTTTACGCTGAAACTGGTAGGGATTATCTCGCGGCACGAACTGCGTTATCACTACTGGCAATGTCAGGACGTATACAACCGACTCTACAAAGTCCTGCAATTGCACCGAGAAGATTTGCCGGCGTCCATTAAAATGGCATATACCACAATGTTGTCGAACTTGATCGTTCATCGAAGCGGCAGACAGTGGGTAATACAGTTTGGTAAGACAAAACTATAATATTAATGCTTAGTGTCTATTTAGAATTGTGTTATAGAAAGCAAAAGAATAAAAGCGTTACTTTTCGGAACATTTATATTTTTGCGAATCATAATATACATGTAAATAAATGTATAATAATTTTGAAGCTTATTAAGATTTATATGTTAAGAATTTACAAATAATATAGCTACCAAATTACTACTCTCTTCCTAAACGCGATAGGTGTATGGAAGGACGTTGTGAAATACGCACATTGGAATCAGACGATGTACGTTACGAGGGAGAGTCAGAAATTCTTGTGGACCTTGCTGCTGCATGAACAAAAAAACACTGAGACGTGCAAAGAGATCATTCTGACAGTCGCTGCTCCCCTGATGAGCAATATTCTGAATGTACAAATGCACCAGGCCCTGGAGGAGACGTATCTGGAGCAGAACAAACTGTTGTGCTCTACGTTGGACTTATTGACCAGCATCATGGAGAACACTCTGTTTGCGAGTTTGGACAACAGCATTCCTGAGTTGATCGAGAGACTCGTAGACCTCGAGATGCGGGTGAAGGCGTTGTTCGAGGCCTGTATCAGCACTAGATTTCTTCAACATGTGCACAAGCTGCTGCTATTGTCACTGTTTTTGAAGCTGAAGCAAGGAATTAAGGAGAACACCACAATGATCGACATTGACGCATGGCACAAGTTCTGCTATGGTCTGTGCTACATTTCTATGATGTTGTTGTCGAAGAAGGACATTATAGAGCTGGTGAAGAACAACAAGTTCTCTATGACATACTGGAAAAAGTTGCTTACATTGCGTGAATTTGTTCTGCCGGAGGAGCACAAGTTTGAGCACCAAGCCATCGCATTAATGGTAAGTCAGTCACAGCTCGTGCATTTAATATGCATGTGTAGTTGGATACTAATATTAAAAGCAAACTGATTTTAATTCATTGACAGATAATACCACTGTGCGTCTGTATAAAGAAGAATCATTTGAATCACGATCTCTTCGATATGTTTGTTAGTAAAATTTTCGACGTAACGTGTACCACTGTACAAAGATTAGCTTACAGCATGAGAGACATTATACGGAAGGGGGATCTTCCAATGGAGCAGATTTGTAAAGTTTCTATCGATATACTCCTTGAAATATCAGACATAATGGATAGAGTGAGTATATACGATTTATTAAATTAAATTAAATCTTGATTAACTTTTGTAATTGTAATTGTACTTTTTTATCAGGATGTAGCTGTGATTGCTTTCCAAGCCTTATGCCACGTCTTGAAAAGTTACATGCCGGACATGTGCGGGCAAGCGAGGAATTGCACGTCATCAGACATAAACAGCACCTCTCCTTCGGAGAATCCGCGAAAGTTTCTATATAAATCGATATTGGACGGTGATCCTATAGTCAACTATCCTATTCTACTGGCGTCGCTGCTCGATGGCTTGGCTGTCATGACAGAAAAATTCAAACTGAAATGGCAGGAATGCGTGGAAACGATATGTGTGTTATCCCTCGCACAGGAGATTCTCAATCATCCTGGGATACTACCGACGGTAAAAGATTGATTGCTGAAATCAGAGTAATGAATTAATTGTTTGCGTGAGAAAAATTCAGTCGTAATAGTTGTTACTTGGAAAAGAAACTGGAAAACGATGATGAATTTTGATTTCTATTTAGATCTGTGTGAAGGCATTGAAACTGTGCAAACTCGCCATCCATAACTTTATGCCGCCTAATTTGGCGCTACTCGTGGATTCGGACAGCCATATGAACGAGATCGGACCTACGCTCTTCAAAAGATTGCATGACCCCAATTGGGAAGTGAGAGATAGTGTTCTCGAGGTTCTCAACACCATCGCGACTATTTCTGAATACAGTAAGCGAATCAGAGTATTGATATAGATAGCCTCTTCAAGTTTCACAATTATTTGTTTCGACTAATACAGCTAAAACAACATACATACATAACAACATACATAATTAACGTATAATAAAATATATAAAAATACGCAAATTTTCGCAGAATATCCGGCATTCCAAGACTTTCTGTTGATTAACGAGTTTCCGAAAGTGGCAGTCGATATCATTAAAACAGATGATGAGAGCTACGTGCGAGCGTCAGCGTTAACATTCGTCGCGACTATGATACGCATCAACAAGCTATGGGAGCAGCAACTGTCGCAAGTAAATTTATCCGTACGTATAATTATTACTTTTTCCTTACTCGCTTTTCGAATATGGTTGAAGAAGATGAGTTATATGAGTTAACCGATTTTTATAGGAAACGGCGATTGATCTACTCAGGAACGAAAGCGAGGCAATAGTCAGGAGAGAGGCTGTGACTCTAATCAAGGAGTTATATGTTCATCAGAACTGGTCGTACGTAGGGTTTATAAATCTGTAATACTTGATATACATTGTAGAATAGTTAATGTCATGCAATTTGCAGGAAAGAGGTCATCAATTCGATGTTGCGAGCAATGTGTATAGCGGCCGTGTTTGATCTGCACTGGGAAGTGAAGACAAACGCATTATCTTTCTGGGACCACTTCGTCAAATCACACTTGACTGATCAGGGAATGCTTGACAACTGCTTCCCAAACGTGACGTTTTCCAAGGAGCATAGGAAGATCGTGGCATTGAACGAAACCGAGATTAAGCGGAGGCTTAATAAGGCACTGGATGAACTAGCGAGACAAAGTTGCCTAGGTGTAAGTAATTAGTTAGAATTCTGATGTTGGGCACGAGCTTTACATTCTTAAATCTATCAGTCCATAAGCAATTAAATGAATAAATGAATAAATATAATTCATAAATTATTAATAAGTAAATATTGATAGCTTGAGTGATTTTTTCCCTTAAACTTTTAGGTGCTTCTGGTTACTCTAAAAGATGATAGCGACTTTGAGGTGTGCAAAGTGTCTGCCGCGATAATCGGCAAATTGAAAACCTGCCTGCTCAAGTACAAGTTAGACGAACCGTCGTCACCGGTGGAAAACCACTCCGTAATAGATACCGTCTATGTTAAAGAAACACCGTCCATTCTCTCATCTATCTACGATGAGAAAATGCAAAATGTCTCAAACATTATTGAGGAAATCGTGGATACAAACGATGCCAATCTGCTCGCAACCATTTACAAGAACTCCATGAACATGGACACCGAGATGGTAAAAGAGGAGGAGAAAGAAGAGAAGAAGACACTGCGTTACATCTCGTCGGTAACGCGCCAAGATTTCCTCCACGCGATCTTCAACTGGGACATCGACGCTTACATCGAGGAGAAGAATCGCTGGCTGAAAACGTATACCAGTAGTTTTGAGTCGATTCTAGACGACATACTGACGATGTACAAGCAGAATGACGTCAATTCGATGGACTGCTACTAAATTTGTAGCAATGTTTCACGCGTGTCTTAACACATTAAAAGGTCGATCTAAAATTAGATGTTATAAAGACTAAACGACTGATCTTTTAAAGAAAGGCTAAATGGGTCTTTTTAAGAAAGGTTTATTATAAAAAAGATTTTATGTTCTTAAATGTACAGATATCAATTATCCTTTATAGTCTATAGTCATCCATTTCGTAAATTATTACATCTATTTCCAAAACCCTAATTTTATCTGCGCAAAATATCGCTGGCCAATAATGTGTTAAGCAGCATATGGCATGTGTTCTCTTTTTACATTGGGAGATATGTTGATTGTATAATTGTTACATATTGCATATATATGGAATGCAAGTTGATGTATATATTCGAATACGTCCCTGAGATGGTTAATCGAGTGTATAGGGGATTTATTTTTAATTTCTATGAAGTAGTCCTTTAAACAGGCAAAAATTCTTACAAATTGAATATTCTGTTGTACTTTTTCTTATGTATATTTTTTAATCTGTTCTTTTATTCTAGTGTTTTTTCTTCCACATATATATTTCTCTTATTTCTTCTTTGAATAGCAAGCAAGAGGCTGTGTAACGCTCTTGTTCTTATTCTAAGTAAATTCTATTACACATAAAATGGCACATACTTAATGGCACTGACATTTTGTATATCGTTAATGTAAATAATAAAACAGGAAGCGAAAGAAAATTTACACGTACCTCAATGAATAAGTATGCGAACTTTACACATGAAAGTGACGTATACTGGACTTTTCCTCTCTTTTTTTCCCATTTTAATAGATATTTGTTTCTTTTTGGGAAAGTGTCAAATGGTTTCTTTTTATTTCTTCTACTACATGTTCGTTTTTCGAAGACATTACAATGTATTATTAAGTTATTTTAGATTTGTTTATGTTTTAGGTTTTTTTATTAGAATAACGTTTTTTCATTCAAAATTTCATATATATGAGGTGGCAGGACTGAAAACAAATAGATTTAAACAGGTGTTTTAAATTTATCCAGATTTTTCCCGTCAGAACAAAAATGTTCTTAAAAATCGATCAATCGCATATGTCTAACAATATAAGTACAAACGTATAAAAACCGGACACAAAGCCGTAACAAGGTGTTTGTGTTAAGTTATTTAATAAACACGTTTTGTAAAAACATTTCAGCCCATATCTGGCCATCGTCAGTGTGATTGTAAAACTTTAAATTAAACGCAATCAGCGCATGAAACGCAAAATATACAGATATCGAATTGTAGTCGGAATTCAATCAAAATCAAGAGTAAAATAGTTGAAAAGTTAAACCCTTTGGTGTTCGGTGTGGGATGTCATCGCTGATAAATCGGTGATCATGTAACCGGGTTTATCTCTTCAACTATTTTACTCTTTATTTTGATTAAATTCCGACTACCGTGTTCGGCATCTGTATATTGCGTTCCATGCGCCGATTGCATTTTATTTAAAGTTTTGTTAATCACACTGAGCTTGGCCAGATATGGGCCGAAACGTTTGTAAATCAATTGTTTATTAAATAACTCAACTTTTTACGGCTTTGTGCCCGGTTTTTGTGTACGTTTGATTTTTAATTATTTGAGCTTTTCAAGATTATAAATAAGTGCGCCAATATATGGCGTGTTTGCATCGGGCGCACTAATTGGTCAATTCCTCCGTATAAAATGATTCATGTATACATACGTGACTACGCGAATTCATCTTGATAGCCCTTTTTCGAAGCTCATGCGCGCGAGCGACGGCGCGACGTCAGTGCGCGTGCGCGTGCGCGTGCCCTTTCAAATGCTATCGTCGGCGCACTCCCGGCGCAGCGCTTGATTCGAGCCGCTTGAGCGCTCGTCAGTAACGCGCGAACCTTTGCGCGGGAATGTAGCTGGTAAGAAGTATTAGTTCCGCGATACGAAGGAGCACGAAAGAAAACGAAAGTAACTGCGATCTTGTATAATTAAACCGCTCGTGTATCGTCGCGAGATTTGACCGGGAATAAAAGGCGCGTCGCGTTTGTGTTGCCCCGCGACAATGTCGTTCTACTTTCGCGACTCGCCGAGATTCGCGGACCGGGTGCGTGACATGTCCGACGACGAGCTGCTACGGGAGATGAAGCAGCGATTCAACGAGGACAGCGGGGACGCGTTCTTCGAGTCCGGTAGACCCACCAGGGGCGACACTTTCGACCGGCCCTTTCCGCGTTTGCCGAGAGTGAGTATTATACTGGTATATTGTTCGTTCGCCGTCATTCGCGCGCCCTTCTCTTCCTCGCGCTATAGTGTGCTTGGAATTCACGATCGTGTCCACGATATGCCGCGGCGTGCTTTTTGTCATCGACCTTTATTTTCCCTCTGCCTCATATCCCTCTCATCCTGATCGATCGATCATATCGAAAGGGAAAAAATCTTTGCACCGTTTAACATCCGTTCTCGCACTGTTTGCCACCAAATATCTCCAACATGCAACGTTTGTATTCGCTCTAAATCTCATAGAGTGGTTTCGTCATCACTAATATATTAGATGATTATTGTGATATGGTCACTCCAAAAAAGAGGGTTGTTACTCTACTTTGAGTAAATGAGGGCACTCATCTCAAAAGAGGAAATTCTGAGTTAAAGTAGTGAATTTTTCACTCAAATTTTTACAGTGGCTACTCTATCGGAGTGATACGATCTTACTCCAAAGCTGTAGTGAATAACGATTAACTAAAGATCAACTGCATGATAAATGCTCTAACAGAGTGGTTTTCCACTCAAAATTGTAGAGTGACATAATTCGCTCCTATGGACGCACTGATCTACTGCACTCGAAAAGAGTGCCCTTTTCATTCAAAAATGGAGTGCTCCAACTGGATTTCACTCCAGCTTGTACAGCGCAATTTTATTCTTTTTTAAAGTGGCGAATTCCTTGAAGTGCACAGGCTCAATTTTCAAATTTTCGTTACACTTGCATTTTACTCGTTTTGAGCGTATTTCACTCTTCGATTTTTAGAGAGTTTTTATAATTCGCGAGATAAAAGTAAAATCACAAACGTTTTAATTACTTTCGTCCCGCAAGGTGAGATAATATAAGCATTGATGTATGTACAAACTTCAGTATTGAAAAAAAAGTTAGTATTCATAGTCAGATCCTCTATTCAAGATGTGTCTTAAGTTCATCTTTGGATGCTCTATATATATATATATATATATATATATATATATATATATATATATATATATATATATATATGTATATGTATCGTTTTATTAGCTAAGAAGCATCTGTAGATAAACTGAAGACGGTTTTAAGTATGAGACCTGACTACGAATACCGGCTAAAAATGGGTGCAAATATTAATAGGTAACGCCGTTTACGTCTTCGATGCCACTGCATCACGCGCGAAATTTAAATTCGCGACGAATAAATCGAAGCTTGTTTCGCGCGCTGCGCCGAATTTCTTTATATTTATAGCGCCGTCCCAATTCTCTTGTTCGACGATCATCTCGGTCGTTCAAACGAAGGTTCTGCCGTGGCGTCGATCCACACTCCGATTGCGGTTTCTGCCACGCGGAACGCTTGCCGCGCGACGCGTACTAGTTGCTTCGTAGCACCGCGCTCTTGCGCGCAGCTTCCGTCTGTGCAGCCATACGTATGCGATGTGAAACGATTCAAATCGTACGTAAATCGAGAGAACTCGCGATCGTGTATCTCTCTCGTTTAATTAAAACTTTTCTCCGAGTAAATGCGAAACTTTAACGCAAGGTAAATATTGATACGTCGATCGAAGATTAAGATCGTGTTGACGATGACAGACGAGCTCCGATATTTCGCCACTCTCAAAGGCATTTCCATCGCCAGTTGTCATTTCTAAAAAAGATCAGATTGTTCGTAAAAGATCTGTTTATATCTTTTATCGTTATAGAGTTTTTTTTATTATTGGCAGAAGCTATATGGTAAAAAAAAGATAATAAATTTCTCCGGTTTGATATATCATGCCAAAAATATCGAGAAAAAGAGGGAAGGGAATAAATAACGATTATTTATATATAAGAGCTCTTCAGCTTTAATCCTGCCATTTGATCGAAAACGTCTTTATCTTTAATCGTCATTTCTAGAAAGGTCACGTGATTATTATTTATCAAACTTATCGCAAGAGACGCATCGTTCGATATATTCTTCTTTATTAGTGTAAGAACCAAGGAAAGAATTTTTCGATCTGATATTATGTATAATATGGAGCCCGAGCAACCCCCGCAATCGGAATGAATACCCTATAGTCGTAGGCACTTTCCGGACACCCTTTAACTTCAATATCCTGCGAACCAAAAGGGCCTTTATCACTCATCCGTCGTTGAATAGACCTGGAGAAACGAAGTAGCGTCGTGTTTAGGTGGACTCCCTCCCGAAACGAGTTTCGACGGCACATCCGAGGGTAGGCCACCCCTATCGATCTCGGCTTTTCTCGGGAAGCGGCGTATTTCCGACACTCCTGTGCGTGCATGTGTATATGTATACTATATGCGTGTCCTAGTCCGGGAGTCCCTTAACGACGCAGATGTCTTTGATGGAAAAATCCGCAAGCCACGTCTCGTAAAACTCCCGAAAGTTTGACATAAAATCAACATTAAAATTGAGAAAAACGAGATTCGCGCTTCTCGAAGATATAAATCATCACTGCGAAATGGTCGCGAAAGTGGGACTCGCCCACAAAGGAACCCGCCCACTCAATCAAAACCGACCTATCGATTGACAATGTTCCGGAAAACACGATAATGCCGCGCTATGTGCTCTGTGCGCGAAGTATGCTAATTGGCGCGTTGACAATGCGGAACAGGTGATTCGGTTATGTATAGCGATGGGCCAATAGAAGAGAAGAGAAAAGTGCCTCATTACGTAAAGCGAATTGTCGTGCCGCAGATGTGTATGCGTGTGCGTGCGGGCGCGTGTATATGTATGTGTGTATTCCGGAGATGACTCTTTTCATCGTCTTCCCCTTAAGTTGTCCTTAATCTCGACTTAGAAAGGAAAACTCTTATGGTTACTTTAACTACGAATGATGAATGAAACAATAGTCAAGGCCCGGGCACATAGAAATAAACTTAAGCAGTAAAAGACGTAAGCATCAGTAAGAAAATCAACGGTACTGATTCGCTACCGTTTACGTTATGTCTTAAGTTCTTGGGTGTGATTGGCTGATTTGCTTACTGCTTAAGTTTTTCTATGTGTCCGGGTCTTGACTATTGATTGTTTCATTCAACATTCGTAGTTGAAGTATCCATATTCTCAAAGATATGAAAAAATTCGAGTGTGACAAAAAGGGTATGTCCTTGAATATTTCGCATTGTCAAGTTCTCGTATATTTTTAAAAGCAGCAAAGATATTTTAGACAAGCGCTCGACCCACTTCGTACACAGCGTAATTCGTTATCGATTCGGTGGGTGGGAAAATGTAACAGAATAGGGCACGTATTGTACTTTTCGGAATGGATTCGGAATCGGAATTGTTTAGTTATTTCCTAGATTTTTATTGCGTTTCAAAGAGAAAACGGAATAATTCCGATCGGAATCCATTCCGAAAAGTTTTATAATAATACATGCCTAAGAAAAATATTTTTTCATAAAGCAATAAGTCGAAAATGTGGATAGAAATGTTCATTTTTTACACGTGACTTTTGCCTCGTTTTTCCATTACTTTCGAGAAGATTGAATTTGGAGGAGTCGAAAGGTGTGATCGTCGTGATCTCGCGACCTGCGACGGCAAAATGCGCCGCGATTGCGGCTTCACGCATGTTGCATGTTGGCAATGATATTGTACACACACGGTTAGTGTTATTTATATATTTAACGTATTAAACTTCGCCGCGCGTTGCACAACGCAAATTGCGTAATGCAAAAAGTGCGCGATTGTTGTTCGCTCGGTTGACTTCTTCGACTTCACGGCGATTCGGAGTTTAAATGCGGCGCAACGTGTTCGCAACTCAAAAATCGAAACTCTTCACATTTATTTGATGCGTCATTTTGATAGAAAGAGTAAAAAACAAGATTTTTTCGCAAATTATTCTCTTTTGAAAGCGGGATTACAGCTTCGAAATCTCGCAGTAATCTTTATTGCCGTTCGATTCGCTCATTAATGAATTAAGTAAATTTCACGCTGCGCGCCGTCGTGTCCCTTCGCCCCTCTTTTTCCTCTTCTCCCCCCTCCTTCTTTTCCTCCTCCTTCTCCACATCCCTCTACCGTTGTATGAATGAGCCTTTCGCCGGTTCGCGTCGGACTCGCGCGACCTCCTCGCGTCTCCTGCGTTCCTGGCATCGCTATCGATCACTGTAGATCATCGATCGTCATTATCGATGATCCCACGAGCGATCGAGACACGCGCGACTCGCGTTTGGGCGCTCGTACAAAACGCTGTTTATCGTTACGCTATTACGCCACGTTACGTCATTCTGATTCGCGGATAATCTGCGTCACATGTAATACACGTACAAATCCCATTTAAAGTTACGTGGCGAACATCGGTGCTTCGGGTTCGGTAATTTTCGCCGAACTCGTTATCCCTCCGCGCATAGCTCCGCGAATCGCTCATCGCTATTTCTTCGTTACACTGTCTTCTCTCTTGTCAGTCAAACTTGTCAGTCAAACGTTCATTTTTTTTTTTAATGCGCTTGATGGGAGAACGCGTGGTAAGCCCCTTGCACAATGCCAGGCAACAGGCAATAGGAACAGGGAATAGAAATCAGAAATCATGTATAAATGCAGAATAAACAGTGACACAGGCAATAGACACAGAGTTTCCGTCACGTTGGAAATTTTGTGCCTATTGCCTGTTTCCAACCAATCATAGCATTCGAACTTTTTAGGTTGTAATTAACGATTTTTTGGTTATTTCCTGTTCCTATTGCCTGTTGTCTGGCATTGTGCAAGGGGCTGTACGCGAGCTACGCGCTCAAGCTACCTCTGAATGCCATGCCCATATCTACCTATACGGATTAGGATTGAAGTTGGATTGAAATTTAACCAAACGGAGCAAAGTTCACTAAACTTGAAATTAGTTTTTTCTCTTTTTATTATGATTGATTAAACTTCAATCTAATCCCAATCCGTACATAGTCTGATATGGGTTTTACGCTTTTTGCGATTGATCATGGTCAGTCGAGTAATTCAGTACGGGTCCTTTCGCTCGAGACTAAAAATATAGGTCATAAATCTCTTTTCTTCTCTCTCGGTTGACCGTGGCGCGCTCTCTCGTCCTTATCTGCCGGTCTACCTCCACACGTTCTTGTACTTTCTGATGTACATACCTAGAACAAGACACAAGACACATACGCTTCGGTGAGAAGAGCAAAGTCACAAAGAGCGACCGAGACGAATGGATCTTTCACGACTTGTCTCACCGTCTCGCATTTCCTTTTTCTTTTGTTTCTATTTTTAAGCTTAAACCTTTTTTTGTTCATTTATAATTAACCGTTTAAAATAAAATGATTTATTAATTCGGAACAACGTGGTACAAAGTTAGAACAATCTGGAACAACTTTCAAAAATATAATTTTCCAGAAAAGAGGAGCCTTTTTCTTACATTTTAATTTGCAGAAAAAAAAAGAAAAAATATAACTATATGTTTCTCAATGTTTTGAAAGTATATCGTACAGAACGGAATGAAACGTCGATCGTGACGTAACGTAAACGCTTCCGCGTTTTCTCGATCGAGCGAGAAGTTAGGCACGAGAAGCCACGAGAAGCTTCTAGCAGTTCTATATAGCGTGTTCTAGCGAGTTCTCGCGCTTGCTCGGCCGCTCTGTCGGCCGTCGTCGGCCGTCTCCGCCTGCGGTCGCCGCCGCCGCCGGTGGTCACGTGGTCGCGCACGGCCTACACGTAATCGAGTATTTAAGTTGTCGCCCGCAGCCCGCGCGCTGTCAGTCTCGTTGTCAACCGCGTTCGTGGTGGATCACGCGCGCAATCACGGCGAAACGCACGTGCACACGGTTTTTCTTCTCTTTTTTTTTTTACGACTCGAAGAGAACGGCCTTGAAAAAGTACGGCCAGTGAGGCGAGTGTGAAAGAGAGACGCGCACGAGTGTATAGCGGCCGTGTTGCTTATGTAATCGCGGCGGAGGCAGAGGAAACGCGAGGAGGAGACGAGGAAAAGCCGAGAGAGAAGCACGAGTGAGTGTCAGCCTATTGCGAGCGAGCGAGCAAAGTGAGAGAGAAACAGATATATATATATATATATATATATATATATATATATATATATATATATATACGTATATCGAGAGCGTGTGAGAGCGTGAGCGAACGAGCGAGAGCGAGAGCGAGAGAGAGATAGAGAGAGAGAGAGAGAGAGAGAACGCGAGAAGGTATCGTGGAGATTTCGAGAAAAATCTCGGAGCAACCTTTTCTCGACGTCTTCGAATCGCGCTTTCGCGAGAGAGCCGCTAAAAAAAGATTCTGTTCGAGAGTATATTACGAAGGAGGCAAAAGAAACGAGAGAGAGTAAAGTTTTAGATCTTTCCTTCTCTAACCGCTGGTGCAAGCGAGAAAGAGAGTGCGTGACAGGTATCCAAAAACGGACGCGGGCTCGAACGGGTCCAGAAAATGGACTCGCCTGTCATCATGGATGCAGCATCCAAATTCGGACGAGAGATCGATCTGGACCGCTGCTCGTTCCCCGTAAGTGACGTTATCCACTTGTTTTTTTTTCTTTTTCCTTTTCTTTTAATGCGTCAAATTTTTTCTCGCGAGACGGGAGACGGGAGGCTTCTCCACGCGTGCGGTTGCTCCGTTTTGCACACTTCGGCGAAACTCCGCGAGAAGCTTCCCGAAAGCACGAAGTTCGAGATTCAGGCTTCTCCCTAACCAGGAAAACCTGTCCGTTTGTAAACGATTACGTATATCTCGGATTGGCGACGTTTTCGTGTGGGACTGTAGTGCGTCATGGATTACGCGCTGCTGCCGCTCTGCGATTCTTACTTCACTATTGCCGCTTAAGTCCCGATCGCAAACACGATACGGAGGGACGTGAATAGGACGCACACGGTGGCGGCCCGAACCTCTTCTTCCTCCTGGTTTCATACTCTTGAGATGACACGATCCAGACCTTAGGAATCGGCGGCGCACGCGAGATATTTCCATACCGCGCGAGTTCTCCCTACCGATATTTGGCCCCCTCCTCCACCTCTCCACCCATCCGCCGTTTGCTCCTCGCATTCCGCGTTTCGAGATCGCGTGGAAATCAAAAATAGCATTCGCGCCGTATTTTTCGCGTCGCATTCGAACGGCGCGTTCTGTCGCGACAAAAAAAAAGATAATAAATAAGAAATATATTATTATCGAGTCACGACATTCGTCCAGAAATTTTGTATTTCATTGTTATAATTGTCACAAAAATTTTCTCTCGCTAATTGATATCTCGACGATATAAATTGTGTTACAAATGTTCTCAACAAGAAACAAACATAATGAAAAGAAAACCGGCGTTCGTATATTGATGCATCATCGAGTTATCGCGAACAATCGCGATGCGTGACCATCAAATACCAGACGTGATGTCACGAAACCCATTTAGACGCCTCGGAAGACCGCCGTTATTATTGTGGTCGATACCTACACTAAAGCCCGAATCAGATCATTGGAGATTGAGGATAGCGAATTGGAGTAAAATTCGACCAAATTGGATGACTTTGATCTTCGCCCGTTATGTCCCGAATACTTACTAATCTCCATTTCGCGATCCTAAAGGCCCCCGCATAATGAAAAATATAAGGAACGAGGAACAGATATTAGCGATTAGGACTAAAGAATCAGGAGTAAAACTGGATGCACAATGAAAAACACAGGCAACAGAAACAGGGAATAACACAGATAATAGATTTTTAACTTATCGGAAGCCGTGTATCAATGCTACATTAGCTTTATTCCTGATTCCTTAGTCCTAATCGCTAATATCTGTTCCTTGTTCCTTATATTTTTCATTCACAGCGGGGGCCCTTAATCTCTAATTCGCAATCCTCAATGCATAGTTTGGTATGGGCTTAACGAGCGGCTCGACGTTACGTCGAAAGGCGCGGCATGACGTCACGCCGCGCCGGTCACGTTATCAGATAGCTTCCTACGCTCGATACCGGCCGTATGATTAGGCGAGATCGCGCCGAGGGAGGCGAGGAGTAACGAGGGGGGATTACTTCATACGGTTGACTCCTTTCTGTAACCACGCTCTTACCACGTCCCGATGACGTTTTTCCCTCGGCGTTTCATGTTCTGGAACGCGACGGATGGTTCGCGTGCACGCGTGGGCGTATTTGCGCGTGTTCCAACGAAGACGGAGACCAAGAACCGAAAAGAAACGAGATCGAGCGACCGTTTCCCCGTATGATATCATCCAGCGGAAATAAATTAAAGAAACTTTAGGAAAGAAAAGGCGAAGAAGGAAGATGAGAAAATGAATTTCCTTCTTCCTTGAAACCGTTAAAATAAATTCGACAGGAATGACGAGATCGTCAATAATAGCAAGCGACGCACAAGTGCGTCAAAAATCCATTTTTGGATCGAAGGCACTCTAAATTTATCATTTCAAAAAGCATCGGTATTTGAGCACAATAGTAACTTGTTATGGGTCACTTTCGCGGTTGATAGCGAAAAGTTAACGTGGTGGTGGCGTGTTAGCCAGGGCCAGCCGGGCTGAAAATAGGAAAATCCGATTATCGGGCGTAGGTGCGCGTATATAAGCGGCTCTCCCAGTTCTCGCTCTCTCTCTCTCTTTCTCTCTCTTTGTCCCTTCTACCGCCATTTTTCTTTCATTTTCTCTTTCTTTCTTTCGCGTCCCGTGTATGGTTTTCTTGTAACATGCGTCCGTCGGTCGCGCTAAGTGCAACGACGACGCGACCTCGATTCGCCGCAGGAAGAGGAGAAGGAGAAGAAGGAGGATTCGTCACCTCGTGCCCGATTACGCGAATTTCCCCTTCAGCGCCCTTGCTCGCGTTCATCGGATCGAAGTCGATACGATTCGAATGTCGCACGCAGTTGTCACTGTGAGGGTGACTTCGATCGAACTCCAATCAACTTGATCGGTGATTAATTCAACTAGTAGAATTACTTATTACACAATTTCTAACTACATATAACTCGTTCCTAATTTAACTTAATTTTTCTATCTATGTATTAAACAACAAAAAATTAATTGTTTTATCCGCATTATAACAAAATAGAAATACTGCTTGATAAGTTAATCGCCGATTAAGTTAATTGCAATTTAGTCGAAGTCGCCCTTTATTTTTTAGCGAATATGAACCTGGCGTAAGTCGAAGGATATCCCCGAATTTGGTGCCTGCATTGTTCCGTATTGAAGGTGTGCGCTAAAGGTTCACGCTCAGATAACTTCATACATAACGGCCTTCGCGTGCACCGCTGTCCGCTGCGAAGTTGTGCGGACAATCGAATTCGCTAATAGCGAAATTCGGCAGACATGCAACTCTATTCACGCACTACAAAGATTGCTAGACGTGAAACTATTTAAATACAAGAGCGTAATATGAAGAAACTTAAATGATATCCAACTCTGACGCATACATTCCATTAAAAATGTGATAATATTACGCTTGAGTATCTTATCGGTAAAAATGTTTACATTGTGTTTTCATTAAAAGATAATTTCATGCATAATAATTTTTAGCATGCACCAGCGCATAGTACAAGCGAATTCGCTGCAATATATGATGTTCAATGTGAACGTCTTTAATCTTCCATTTCCAGATTAAAGTCGAACATTGCTATTTAGATATTCGTTTATCATGATTATTGGTGAAAGAGACCCATAAGTATATGTACATATAGATTAACTCAATATTGCGTAAACTGTTTTTTTTTTTTTATCTTTTAACCTTATGTTTTATCTTTCGCACATGTCAAACACCTGCCAAACAGTTCAAGTCATGAATTATTTAGTCGTCACAGTATGAGTAATTGAGAACACCGGCATCGACTTCATCAAGTTTTTGTCTGTCTCCGTAGGGCTTCCCGTTCGACGACGACGCCGCCGACGTTTTCGAGCGTCCGCGCGGTGACGGGATCCGCGCGCATCTGGACGACCTTGCGGCGCGTCACCCCGAGTTCGCTGAGCACCTGCGTGGTCCGCCTTGGCCATTCGGCGGTTCCCTGTTACGTGACCGCCGCTGCCGACGTCACGGATCCGGTGGTAGCAACGACGACCAGCAGCAAGGTCAGCAGCATCAGGTGGACGAGGACGCGCGTAGCCAGGCAAGTGGTAGCAGCGCCGCGAGTGGTGCGAGTGCTGTCAGCTCGCACAGCGGCGGTGGCGGCGGCGGCGGTGGCGAGCACGACCTGACGTCATCGTCCGCGATACCGCAGTACGGTCTACGCAACACAGTCGACATAGGCCAGCAGCAACGACGCTGCGACATGGAGATGAGTCCGGAGAAAGGTGAGCGCGGTCAGCGCTCGATGTCGGCACCGCCGGAAAGCTGGCAGCAACAGCAAGGCCAACCGCAAGGCCAAGATCAGCAATCATCGCAACCTGGTCAAGGTCAAAGATTCGTGTCCCGAGTAGATATTACGCCGCAGCACAATCAGCAGCAGCAGCGCGCCCAGTCGCCTAGTAAACCAGCCAGCAATGTCCGACACATCCCCATTTTTGTGGAGGGTCGCGACGTACCGGTGATGCCAAAGATTGCGACTGATGACGCGCCATCGTCCACTTTCCAGCAGCATTACCATCAACGACAACCGTCGCCGCCGTCCCACCACTTTGACAGATCGTCGCCACCAGCGCATCACTTCCACAGACCGTCACACTTTAATGAACGCTTCAGTCGACAGCAGTGGCCACCATCGCATTTCCAAGATGTGTTTTATAAACCGGCAGCTTTTGAACAACCGATACGGAAACAACAACAACCACCCCAATACCATTATCAACAGCCTCAGTCTCATCAGCAACAACCCCAACATCATCACCAGCAATATCAGCAACCTCAATCGCATCACGAGCAACAACACCAGCAACAACCTCAACATCATCACCAGCAATATCAGCAACCTCAATCGCATAACGAGCAACATCACCAGCAACAATTTCAACAACCTCAGCATCATCAGGAACATCAGCAGCAGCAACAACATCAAGAAGCGCCGAAACCAAAGCCTCCAATGCCAAAGGATCCTCTGGAAAGAGTTGCCCTGGTGCAAAAGGAAGTGGACAATTTGGCCGAGCAGGTACGACGTTACGTCGGTGGTTCCCGGCAAGACAAGGAATATATTTACCTGGACGAGATGCTGACGCGCGAATTAATCAAATTAGACGACATAGAGACGGAAGGTCGGGAGAATGTGCGACAAGCGCGTAAAAACGCTATCAAGACTATACAGGATACCATTAGCTTGCTGGAATCAAAAACACCAATTATCAATCAGCAAGAGCAACAACCTACTGTACATGAAGAGGTCCAGGAGTCCGCTGAGAAGGATCAGCGAGGAGAAGAGACCTCGCAAGTCCCTGAGCCAATGGAGATAGACGCGAAGCAAGAGAAGCAGAGTAACGAGCCAATACCGCTTCCGCCAGGGCCATCGGCGCCGACGAAGGTGAGAAATGATGAGCGTTGGTACACCAGGTTGGTTAAAACGCTGGATACTTTATTATCAATTATATAAAAAATGTCTAACAATTTGGTTTATTTACATTGTCAAATTACATTTTATCTTTTTTGTTTAAAACACATTGTTTCTCTTTTATGAGTATAGTATTTATGACGAATTATCTTATTCATTTGGTATCTTATTTCCTTTTTGCAGGCGAAAGTGGAATCCTCGGAAAGTGAAATTGCGGCAACGGCTGCCGAATCCACGAATCAAAACGTCGTCCCTCCCGGCCAACAGGAAATCGAACAAAAAATAGAGAATTTATCAGCGGAAAATATGAAACAGCTTGTTGCACTTATGTCAACAGACGAATCAACAAAATGCGTGAACGAAACGAGTAAAGAATCAAAGCAGAGTGACGGAAAGGATGGAGAACAACGTAAGGATAGCGACGTGTCGCAAACGATGACGAAAAATAAACACGCGACGTCGAAGCAGCAAACGAAGGAAGCAACGGAGGGAAATACAGAGGCGAACGACGAACAGCGGAGTTCGACGGAATCGCCGAGGTCGCAGAAGAAGACAAAGAAGACGAAGAAGAAGGAGCAGCAACAGCCGGTGTCCGAGCAGGCGATTCCGCTGCCGCCACCGTCAACGGAAAGCGCGAAGTAAAAGTGGAACGTTGAAGAAGTGTTATATAGTCGAACGTGGATCCTAACTGTGGACACGACTCGACAAGAGTCGACGAATGAGAGAGAGAGAGAGAGAATTTCATGGGTCGTAAAGAAACGAGGATCGGCTGGAAAGGGAGTTCCGTGAATCGCGAAGGAACATTGACGATGAAGAAGTTTCGAAGGACATCGAATTGTCGCCAGACACCGCGAAGTGGCTTGACTGATTTATATTAAGACGCTGAACACTGTTATCGTTTCATATTTTTTTCTGTTTAGTTCCCGAACTAAAGTCAAGCTAATCGCGTTTGAGCCGAGCAACGAAATCGAATCCTTCGGTCTCGTGAGTTACTCGTCATTGCCTTAGGACAAGGCCTTCATCTTTTATAGAATATCGCGAGCGAGAACAAACTAGAAACGGTACCGACCGTAAGTTTGTTAGCTTCTTCGGAGAAACGGCCTTCGATTTAAAGCTCTTAAACGGCCGCACATCCGCGTGTTCCGTTATACTTTTTCAAGAAAGAATCTATATGTCGAAATACGCACAGCGAGCGTATTTTTCTCTCTGTCAATGATATATAATTCTTCTCACTTTTCTTCTAATTTATTTATGATTTACGAGCTCGTGGACGATTGTGAGATAAATTGAGACCGCGCCTGATTCGTACGAGATAAACTCGAAATCGCGTGGATTAAGTTTTATCGCGAATTCAGGCGTGTAACTTGGAGAACATCCTAAAAAGAGAAACATAGTATCGCTACATTTTCATCTGTTGAGCAGACCAATTTGCTAACATCGTAATACCACAAGTATTCACTTAAAATAACTTATGTGTAGAGAACGCGCTAAATTACTGATAGTACGCAAATCAAATACGTAATTTTTACAGGTTGTAGAATGCAGGAAAAAATGTATTTGTATTTAAATTATAAAGTAATATACGCGAATAGTGTAAAGTGTGCGTGTCTAACTCTGTCAGAATTTTGTTTTTCTTTTACATTTTTCGCTCTTTACGATGTGATACCGAAAAATTGGTCTGTTTGGCAGGTATATAACGTCATTATACTCAATATAGCATCACGTAGAGCGTACACGTGACGACAATGATGACGATAAGTTAATATTGATTTCTAATTTATTGTATGCCTGCCCGCGAGATAATTTCATGTTCGCGAGTGTGTTTGTTGTTGACGCTAATAATTTTCTGCGTATCGCGCGTACATCTGCCGATACAAAGTGGCACGGATGTGTATATGAGGCATGTGCACATACAAACTTTAGAGTCATGAATATCCGTCGAGAACACCGATGTGTGCATATTTCTCCGTCCCTTATTTCTTCTTTCTAAATTTATCCAGGATGTGTTCCGCGACATATATTAATTTATGCGTGCGTAATTTAGTGCAAATTAAAGTCAGTTCTCTCTTAATAGACACTTAAAAGTTGCTGAAAGATAGTTTTCCCATAAGTGATCATAGTAAACAGATTGCACACTAGTTCCTCAAGATCATTCTAATATTTTTATACGCAATTCTATTAAAAAAAAGAGCGTTTTTTTCAAAGAATTTCTGTAAGATACAGGACGTCACATAAAATATGATTATAAAATCAAAATTCAAATCTGTTTGCTAAGCTCCAAATACAGGAAATTGAAATTCTTTTCAATCTTGCAGTGTCGAAATTCCCAAAAAAAGAAAGGGGGGCGATGTTTCCAATTTAGATAAGAACACCTGTAAAACATTGTTTTCTCCTTCTAATAGGTACAATTACTGCCTACAAGCCTACGCCTGTAGTTTACATATACCATTGTTCATGGAAATTACAAGGTGATAAAATAAACATTTTTGTTGAGGAAAAAAAATCGATTTTATATTCCTTAAAGAATTCACGCGTTTGTGGCGGGACACCCTGTATACAGCACTCCAGATTTAGCGTCCGTTTAGAATTCTTGAAACGTTTCAGATACGCGACGCTCGAGAAAAGTCCATTCGAATCGTCCGAGATCTGAACCTTGAACATATTCGAAGGTCCATATACGGGGATCTCGAAGTTTCTAAGAAAGTTTGTCCTTCTATTTGCCCCTTTATTTATTCCTTTTACGGAGAATCACGAAAGAATGAAGAACGGACAAGGGCAACGCATTGTTTTTTCGATTTCTCGTTTATAGTGTGATACTTCTTTTATCTTTATCTTCTCTTGTGTCTGTACGACATTTTGTTCGCGTATCTGTATTGACACTATTTTCCAGCCGGAAATTTTGTATTTTTTCTGATATGAAAGATAGAGAATGTGAGAATATTTGTGCGCGTGCGTTTGCGTATTCGTGAAAAAGAGAGAGAGAGAGAGAGAGAGAGAGAGAGAGAGAGAAAGCGTGTGATAAAAAAATATATATATACATATATGTACGAGATGTGACTACTGTATGAGATTGATCAGTGAAAATACAAAGTCTGTTCTATCTTACAACCGTTTCGTTTTTTTCTTCTAGACTAGATCAAAGTGACATTACAGTACCGCAATTGAATAATCTGAATAGACATTTTCAAATAATTTTTTTAAAGTGGATTTCTTACATATTATAATATGCTGTAATTGTCAAGTTGAGCAATATCTTTAGCAAATTTTTTATATATATAGTTTCACGGCGTTCGCCATTTATCATTATCATCGTACATTATTTCATTTCGTATTTTATATTTTTTTCATTTTTTATTTTTACAATATTACTCTTAAAATCATACGCTTGTTCGTTTCTTCAGTTGAGTGCAAATATACAATCTATTGAATACTCGTTGAATTCTCTCTCTTGGTGATCGAGAGAAATAATTAAAAAACGCGAAAAAAATAATAGCGCGTCGTTATCGATACCATATTGCTGCCGCCAATTTCACTCCGCTCGATTATGATAAAAATTGTTTTGGGCGAATTTGCGAGAAACTTCAGAAGATTCGCAACCACGAGTACCAATGACCTGCTAATAACAACATCCGCCATACGCAGCTGTTGTCACACTCACTGCCAAATTCCTGCGAATTGTTCGCATTTGACGCATACGATTTACCTGTCATCTCTGGGACTTCCCCAGATGCGGTCGAGCATACGGCGCGGAAAGAAAACATTATCAGTCACCATGCAAATTGTTGATGTTTCTCGCATATGCGACATTGTCGCTATATAAAGATGGTTGGGTGCAATCGGTACAGGAATGTCCCTTTCAGGATTGCGAATGGACGAAAGAAATGTATAAAAATATTCTCTCCTTGCATGCTTTATTCGCGAGAATATCATAGAAATTCAACGATATTTCATCGAAACGTAGTATATTACCTATATATTTACCTCCTTTAAACGATTATTGACGAGAATTGATTCTTTTAAATAATTGACATGTTCCGTTTGTATGCATTTCAAACGTCGTGAAGAGAGCATCTCTTTTTCTAGTCTCCCAAAATTCAATGTTATGTTTATTTTGGGACGCAGATCGGGTGGCGCGGTACAATCGGATAAAATTTTGCGAGCGCGAATCTGTCTCGATTACAAGCGAGGAGCGTCGTCGCAACGGCAGATCCGCGACAGGAGATTCGTCGCGGCGGAGAACGAGCGGAACGTTTTGCGACTTGCGCGAACTTGGCACGGCAGAAGCACGTACGCCGTGCCAAAAATAGCGATCGGCGGCGAGTTAAGCTGTTAGAAGAACGAGAAGTTTTTGCGTCGCGTGCAACGGGAAATCCCGTTGAGGGTGCGCCGAATCCACTCTTGTCACCGGCGGAGATGCTCGCGTATTCGTCGAGATATATATTACCCCGATGAAAAGAAAATCGAAAAAATCGCGACGAGAAATCTGCAAAAATTTCCATTTTATTTTGCTTTTGGATATTAAACACACAGTTCAGAAAACTTTAAGTGCAATCTAAATCGTTTAGGAATGTTTCGCTGTGCGGAATAAAAATTTATATAGGAGCACGAGAAGACCAGAGGTACCAGAGGTTCTGAGATTTACAATTCAAAACACAATGATAAAGTGCAATAAAGAGCCAATTAACACAAAGAATTACATGTATAGCAATCACATTGAAGCCATTACAATTAAAAACCAACGATTGATTGGTTATGCGTCACGGTCGGAATTATAGAACCTTTCTCACTAATAAGTAAAAGCGTAACGTCAAAGTAATTATTATGTAATGTCAAATGAACAATCATCCTTGCAACGGTTTATAATAATTTACAATGTCGTCGAATCAGTTTTGGGATCAAAACGATTTTACGTATAGGATATTGAAACTTGAGGGATACTTTACAACCTTGTCGGCTGAATTCTCTGCGATTATATAATGTATTGTGTATTGTATACATATATTAAAAATAATTAAGTTATCAAAGTTTATTTTGAAGATACGAAGGCTGCACATCCACATTTTTTGTTATCTTTAGGTTCGCTTCGATTCGGCCGCATTTTTATCGCTTCTTTTTCGCATCATAAAAACTAAAAATACACGCTTTTACTTCATTTTAAATGCGGAAAGTGGAAGTAAACAGGCAGTCTCGTTCGCTTTTATGACGCTTTTAATAATACGATTTAATTCTCGTTCACGCAGTACTTTTGTTAAACGTACCGCGATTAGAGAGAGAGAGATTTTTTCTGCAAAAGACAGTAGACGTAGCCTTGAATTAGTTCTACCCAGCTGGTGTCTAAAATCACAACAAAAAACATTTTCCTACTGAAGATGCTTTTTTATTGAAAAAATAAGTGAAAATTATTAAGTGATGACATTATAGGAACAAGCCCATCCTGCAACTAAAGACAATAATTAGACAAGTGTCGCTATCTTTCGTATTTTACATTCACTATCGTCCACCTTCTTTACTTACCGTTGGCAAAAAGGAGGAAGCTTATATTAATTTGTGCGCATTATTAATTTTATCAAAGATAAATTCAACTTCGATTATCTTATCTTCCTATACGGAGGCTTGAGAGCGGTTCCAATATTTTTTTTCCCAATCTTTTTGTCACAATTAATTTTTTAAATCGCAAGTATAATGAAATAAAAATGAACAATTTTTCGTAAATTATTCTGATATAACAAAATTTTATTCTTTAATTCTACAATTTCAAATGAATCTTAACGGCATTCTTGCGTGACGCTTATATTGAAATATGATATTAAAATATATTAATATTAAAAATTAAAAAGAGTAATCTTATCAAGTTTCTGATAAAGAAAAAAAGTGACTCGAGCTTTCGTGGTCAATCTGAGGCGTTTTCTCGAGTCAAAGTTCATTACATCGATGTGGACGATGTGTTGCGCGTTAAAAGAACATATTATCGATCGGGATCGAACTTCCAGCTATGTCGTTTCTCATTTTATAAAAGCGTTGCATAAATGCCATGGATTGTTTCAGCCGATGAGGGAGATGATATACCCCCGACTACCTGCTTACCCACGTGCACTTACATAATGCGCTCGCTAAAAATATGATAGGATAGGAGCGATATACGGAAAATGCGGAATCGCGACAGTCTCGTTAGTGTGTGAGAGCGGCCGAGAGCGAGAAATTCGTCGAGAAGAAGGGTGAGTCACTCTTCGGGCCGTGCGAACCCTTCGACCGCCCTTTGCGACGAATATTTCGCGCGACGCATTATGTACGGAATTATTCATAGCTCGAAATGTTACACGGTCGTTTCATTTGTTGGACGGAATCTTGAGACTGTCCGAGGTTTCGAACAATCTTAAATATAAGATCTAGTCATGGATGCCCGCCATATATCGGTCAAAAGATCGACTGGCGCATTCGAAGTGTCCGGCCGGGAACGTGCTTAATCGTTAATCGACGCACGCGTTGGCGATCGGCGGATACGCTCGTTTGTCGGAAACGGTTTGGCGACCCGACGCACGATATCGTCGCGGCAGATTATTTTTGTCACGGGCGATGACGAGGCGTAGCGCGTCTTGTTATTCGCGATTAATATTCGCGGCTTTTGTCAATCAGACGGGAGATAAGGTCGCGCAGGGGCGTGTGCATGGCTATCGGTTCATAATTTTACTTATTAAGCGGCGCGACTGCTTGAGGTTCATAGTACAATAACGATCGTGACCTCGCAGATCATTTCATTTGAAGGTTCTCAATGACGATCTCGATTGCATTAGCGCGAGGTCTGATTCTTTCCTGCTTTGTTATGTACGTTACTGTACGTTTATTTTTTTTACATGCGAAATGTGTACCATAAAAATCTTAAAAGGTCAAAGAAATAAACTAAGTATATAAATAACGTACGTGTATGATATCGTATATGTACACATGTATGTATTATATAATAAAAAGTTTCCAAAAAAATATATATCTTTACGTTTTCGAGGTAAAAGATCATATCTCTATTATTATAAATTCAGAGAAAACAAGGTTTAAAGTTTTAAATAGGGGAACAATATATTTTTTTAGGTATAAAATAACAGTAGCAATTTGATTTATTAAGTTTTTAATAAAGTAATTTAACTGACGTGTTTAATAGAACAACTGCTAATAACTTATTGTATCTGATTAAAAAATTAGACATTATAAAATTTTTCCATACTACTTTTTCTAAACACTGTATCTTAGGAACTAGTAATAATAGACATAAGACGCTTATCATTATACAATTGAAGCTTCTGTTATCCATTTTTGTTTTAGAAAATGTTTATCAATTTTAAAAGATATATTTTTAAAAAATGTTATATATAATATTGTCAAAGTTACAGTATTGTATTTTCTGTTAAAAGCTGTTAAAAATTTGCTTTCACATAGATAAGAAATGCACGAAAAAAAGAAATTTTTAAAATATATTTTCATATTATTTTTATTTAATATTTTTGCACTCGAATATGTTAATTGTATTTTTCCGTCGGTATCTTAAATCGTTGAAAAATGTCATTTTTCTTTGCGACATCTTTTTGATAATAATTAAAATGTTTTCGATGGCCGACATCG
Source organism: Temnothorax longispinosus (assembly GCF_030848805.1). Taxonomy (NCBI): domain Eukaryota; kingdom Metazoa; phylum Arthropoda; class Insecta; order Hymenoptera; family Formicidae; genus Temnothorax; species Temnothorax longispinosus. Next base: position 16,278,542 of record NC_092368.1, read on the forward strand.
TTAATACAAAATGGGATAGCATTACAAGTGTTAAGAGATAAAGGAATGATTATAGAAAAAAATGCAAAAAAGTGCAGTTGGAAAGAGAATATATGTAGACTTCTTGTCTACGCATTTTCTGTCGCTATTTACATTTGTCATACTCTCTCGTCATATTATTGCATGCGTCTCTTATTTCTATGATCATTGGAAAAAATTGGATTTAACATATATGCATGCATTTAATTGGATATAGAAATCACTAGATAAGAGAACAGCCTCGAGAACAGCGCAAGATTGAGGGATAGAAGGAGTAGAAGGAAAACGCAAATTTGTGAATGGCAAGGTCTATTTTAAACGCAATCTTGCGTCCAAAATGAATTTAACAAATTATAATTTTAATGCCACTCTTCCGCCTCTCGAATTCGCTTCAAGAGTCACCGATTCCGTGGGTGATTATCGATTCCCTTCTTCTTCGTCTTGTTTTGGCACATCTATACCCTATCGGTTAGCATCGGCCATTATACAATTCTCCAAAAGTGAACTCGGCAGATAGCAAAAGCTGTTTATATGTAAAGGAGGTAGAGTAAGGCGGGAATCTTTAAACATAAAGATTACATGAACTGAAAAATGCGAGTATTAAGCGACATAACTGAGGGCGGATTTTTGAGAAGTGGAAAGATGTCCGTGAAATAAGTTGGAAATATTTCTTGAAGATATTTATAAAGTGGTGTCGTTTGGTCACGGGTTAAAATACAGTTAAATATTACGTGGTCTGCATCCTGATAGGGATCACCACAAAGGCAACTCGGGGAATCGATAATATTTTTCCGAAATAGGCTTTTGATTTAAATTGTAGTGATCGCTGCGGAGACGGCTCGTGGTGACGACTATTTGTGATCTATTAAGAGGAAGACGGTAGAACCCGAGAGAACCAAGGCTTGACACTATTGGTATGATAATGGGTGTGGTAGAAAGTATCCTTGGTCATTGCTGCGTTTTCTAAATAAGTTTGGTATCTTCTTTTTAAGATAGATTTAGACCTATGATAAAGATCGATGTAGGGAACCTTACAGCTGGTTTTTTTGCCTTTTATAGCGGCTCTCTTAGCGAGAGTCTCCGCTCGCTCGTTACCCGTAATCCCCTTTTGCGATGGAATCCAGGCTACCTTGATTTTTGAGCCCTCCGTGACCGCTCTATAGTACATATTGCGAATGAGTGAGATGGTGTAATTATTGTGTGTTATGTTGTGTGATGTAATCGTTTGCAGTACGCTACTGCAATCGGAGAATATGACTGTTGAAGGAATTTGTAACTGGTGAATGATGAACAAGGTTTTGTAGATCGCCCAGGCCTCTGCTGTGAAAGCTAGTGGAAACGTCAGGGGCTTACAGCTTACAGCAAATTTCAATGGGCAGGTCCGGAGAGTAAACACTCGCTCCCACAGCTCCTGTATCAAGTTTAGACCTATCTGTATAAAATGTAATTGAGTCAGCAATGTGAGGTGCAAAATGATTTCTAAACTTCCTCCGCGGATACAGAATCACTATTTGGTAGGTAGAAAGGTATCAATTCAGGTTGATAGGTAAGTGAAAGGAAAGGGTATGAAAAGAATGGGAAATATACAGAACGGTGCATAGTGCCTCGAATATTTTTGACTGCCAGATACGACCTGAAAATGGGGATTGCGCGGCATGCTTTCGATCGTTTGACATTACCAATCGTACCAAATTAAACATTCTCGAGACTGTCGATGACCGGGTTAAATCTACAAGAAAAACATTTTACTAAATAGTTGTGAATAAGGTAAGAAAAGCGTTGGATTAAGGGTGGTTCTTTGGCTTCGTCCAAAATTACGTTGATGGGGGTTGATATGTTGAGACACGGTAACCCATGGCATTGCGGATCAACTTCCACTGAAGGCGCTGGAGAGCCAAAAAGAGTTGTTTGTTTCCTTTGAGCTGAAAGACGACGGCGCCGTACTCAATTGCCCCTCTAAAAACTGCTCGATATAATGAGAGTAGTAATTGTGGGTGAGATCCCCATTTTGTTCCCGCCAACATCGTTAGAATGCTGGCGATTCGTCTGCCTTTATTTTTTAAATATTTCATGTGGGGCTTTCCAGTAAGTTTGTTGTCCAAGTTAATCCCGAGGAATCTATAGTTCGGTGTTATCGATTTCCGATTCGCGGAAGAAGCGAGAAATGTGCGCGCGCGCATGCGCGCTTCGCGGATCGCTCGCTCGTTCGCTTACTTCAAGCTGATCTTCGGAGAGGCGATTTAGTGCCGTCGCGAAAGTCATTTCATACTTTCCGCGCCACTGCGAAAACCGGCTGGCGTAATCTTCTGGCAATATCATTTTGGACTTGCGGTAATTATCGCGAGAAATATGTTTGCGAAAACGTTTGCCGCGTGAAATGTTTTTCACAAAAATGTGTGTAGTGACACAGTTCCATTTGACCTTATGTTATTTATCGAAGAAAAAACGAAAGTTGAAAGGTCCCAAGAAAATATCTTTCTCTACATCTAAACGGAATAAATCTCTAATCTAGCCCACAAAATATATATTACACTCATGATTTGTTATAAACGTTCCTAAAATAAGCACACATATTTACGAAATAACAATCTTGTATATTGCTGCGAAATTGCATTTTTTTTTTCCTCGCAATTATCGCTCGCGTGAACGACCGAACGCAAATGATAGCAATGGAAGCGTATATATTATAGTGTTAAATATAAATCGAACGTTATCGTAGATGTCATAAATGTGCGTACACATCACACGATCATAATAGACGATCGTAAAATTGATACTGCATTGCATAGGCTGCGTTCCGATATTCACTATCAGTACGTTACGTAAGTTATAGATTTTCAGTACTTGCAATGAATATTGGAATGCAGCCATGGGGAGCTTTCCAGTAAGCGACACAAGTCGACACAAACGTCGTTCTATCTTTCTTTTTTGGCAATGAGTAACAGAGACAAAATGACACTTGTGTCGACTTGTGTCGCTTGCTGGAAAGCTCCCATAGACAGCTTTGACGATCGCGCGAACCTTCGTAAAACGATCGGTCTTCGGTTTGGCTACTTATCGATTTTTTCATTCCATATGAATAACGTGCGAAAGACGTACACTGTTTGAATATATAAAATTATATATACTCTCTATTTTAATTTTACGTCGATTCGACATATAATTGACTCTAATAAGACTCTTATAGAAATATTCGTAATTGCTTGATTAATATAAAAACTTATGTGCAAATCAAGGATTTTTGATGTCGAATCGAATCGAATCTCACCCGATTTGTATTCGAATAGTTCGCAGTGTTTGCACACTTCGCACATCTCTGATAAAAATAAAACTATAATGAGGTCGGAATAAATGGCAAAAGTGTCAACGCAGTATTCGACATCGGTGTCATTCATCGACGCGTCAACGTCAAATCGACGTTGATTCAACCAATCATTTCTGACTGGGATTTCTTTTGCAGGGACAGCGAGTCGCTCCAGCCGGCTTGTTTCGTATTCGCGCGGGTCGTCCTCCGTTGCCCGGATCATCAACGTCGACGTCGACGTTTCCAGGTGGCGTGGCACTTGGATCGAACTATTCGAACTTCGTCACCGCCGTCAGCATCGCTGGCCCGACCCTCCTCCCCTTTCCCACCGCGTTCTTCACCACTTTCCTCCCCGCCACCCCTCATCCGCACTCAGTCCGCGCTGTCCGCCACTGTCCGCGCCCCGCGGCGATCGCTCCGGGAGTCGACAACGTGGTGTTGCATGCGTGCATGTGTGCGATTTCCGCGTCGACGATTCTCGTTCGACTCTCCTCGATTCCGCCACTCGTCGTTTCGACGCGGAGTCGAGGAACGGAAGGATCGGCCACGCGGAAAACGCGAACGGAAGGAGTGAAAGCTGTACGCGTTAACGAGTGAGGATGAAGTCCAATCGAGCCGCCTCATTGTCAGCCGAAGATTACGCGAAAGCGGAACGAGCGTATCACACCAATCGGGATCGTTCTGGATAGAACTCTTCTCAAGATTCCGTCGGAACGGTCCCGTGATTGGTGATCCGCCTGTTCCGCGTAATCCAGCGTAATATCCGCTCGATTGGACTTCATCTTGACACTCTTGACAGGCAAGAGAAAGAGAGAGAAAGTGACAGAGAGAAAGAGCGCGGCGCCGCGGGTCCTCTTTCGCTGGTGGAAAAGAGAAAGAGAGAGGGAGAGGAACAGAAGGACGAGAAAGAGAACGAGGAGGGTAACTAAACATGTCGCACGCGTGTCTGCGGAACGCCGTGATCGCCGGCGGATGGCCGACGAAGACGATGACGGCGGCGGCGACGGCGAGACAGAGTGCCGGTAGCGGTGGCGGGGCGCTGATTGGACGAGGGGTAGGGATGGCGGACGTGCCGGTGCCGGTGTCCTCCATGCCGATGCTAGTCCAGCCACTCCTGCCGGTTATTCAGTGTCGCGACATGGCATCGAGTGCGGCGGCGGTCGCCGCGGCGAGTTCGCGCGGCAAGGTCCTCACCCCGGACAACGTCTTCGAGAACCTGCGCAAGATGGAGTACGCGGTGCGCGGACCGCTGCTCCTTAGGGCGCTAGAGATCGAGAAGGAGCTGAAAAAGGTAAGGATCAGGACAAGCCAAACTGGAGCCAGCGAGTCGTCCAAGGACGATATGCCTGCACTCCAGGGCTAGAGAGTGAAAATCCCCGCTGAGCGCGAGTAAAAAAAAAAGGCGCGATTTTATAGCGGCAAATATATATAGCAGAGTGCATGGAACGCGGGCGCGCAGCGGGTTAGTTACATGAGTTATAAGTTACATCGAATGTAAACGGAATGAATGTGAACGAAAGAAAGAGAGGGATGGGAGAGGGATGGGCTCGCGGTGGCAGACGCGAGGTTGTCATGGTGAAACGCCAAGTATCAAAGATGAAGGAGGGGGAGAAGAAGAGGAGGAAGAGGAGGGAAATATTAATCGCTAATTGAAACTCTAACTTGAAGTGCGAATCGAGCTCGGATGAGCACGAGCGGAGGATACGTTTTATTTCAAAATTGCGCTTTATTAGGTATTCCCCACACGCGAGAGATAAAAGATAAGCGCGTTCCCGAGAAAGAAAACGTAAATAAAGCCGAAAGATAACGCTAGATATATTTGACGGGATTCTTGACATTGAGCAAGAACTAACCGGAAATTAATGATTAATAAAAAAGGCGATGTTAAAATTAGAGAGTCTGTTGTTCGAAATCTCAATCTTAAACCCACGCTTTTAAATGCAAAATCGTGCTGTTAAAGCTGTGAAAAAATATTTCGGATGTTATTTATATTTTGTTAGAGATATATGGATTAGTGACTTGTCTATTCTAAAAATAAGCCGTGTAATAAATTAGCATATTAAAAGACTATAAGAAATCAGTTAAGTATGTAATAAGTAAATAAAAAAAAATAGAACGTACTTAATAGGACGAAGTTACTTACATCTAATTGTAAGTATTCATCTAATTTATCTCTCGTACAAATAATTGAATTTAGACAATTACAGTAGAACGTCTAAATTGGTGGAAGCAATTTAAACTTAACGTGCGCTTTGACGCATAATTGTAGTCAACATATTATTCCATGTAACATTACAATCGGTGATATGACGGTTTTCAGACTTTCGTATCGCCGAACGTGAGAACATGAGAACGTAACGACGTTGATTGCCACGAGCGAACGGCTTTTCTTTTTATTTCGATGATATATATATATACATATACGGACTGGACACATATGGTAGCCTCTTATCACGTTATCTAACTCAGGATATACGGCTACGCCATTGCTAGCAGGAACGCACGTACTGCACACCCATGGAAAACAAAATGCAGAAATCAATTATTGAAAAAGATACATCTACTGAAATCGAGAATGTCGAAGGCGAGAGGGATGAGATACACGCGCTTTTATCTCCCAGAATAACGTATCCTCGTAAACGACTTCCGCTTCTCGAGTTTCTGAAACTGTTCTATGTCGTTTACGGATATACAGAGTGTATTCGAAATAAACACACTTCTTTAGAGACGTATGCTTAAGACGCACGGTTCTGATTCCGTTGATTTTGGAGCATCCAGGTGACTCAGGGTCTCGGAAAGACTTCTTTTTATGTGCATTCACGTAAAAAGAAGATGCATTTTAAAAATAGGAATATCAATTTCTCACGAATGCGAACAGCCGGTTTGTTGGGAAAAAAAGATACTCGTTTTATTCACCAATGCGATTATGCGATGAATAATATGCATATATTACTATGCGTACGTGTTCTCGCGTTTCTCGCGTCGGTTTTACATACAATTGCGTAACGCTCGTCGGTGACGTAGTTTCATAGTGCAAAGTTTATTACCCAGTTTAAAAGGATGTAATTGTTTCCTCTAACAAAGACAGTCTCTATTTTTTGGTATATTACGCATACAAAAATATTTGGTATTTTTTTGTTAGAAATATTATTTTACTTAATTTATTAATGAATCAATATATATATTGAGGTATCGATTTTTCTCAGAAACAACAGCTGAAAAATATAAATAGTTATTTGAATTGTATATATAAGCGATTGGAAATAAGAATCGCATTTTCGCTTTAAAGATTCGAATAATAAATAATAAAATTTCACCTTCCGTTTCAACAAAAATCCGATTTGTGTAGTAGAGTGTAGCTTATAGCCATTTGGAAATGTTTGAAAAATAAATACGAGGATTGCGATTGAATTTGAGATCATTTCTCTTTGTAGGGTATTAAAAAACCTTTTAAAGAGGTGATTAAAGCGAATGTGGGCGATGCCCATGCGATGGGTCAGCAACCCATTTCGTTCCTGCGGCAAGTACTCACTCTAACGGTTTCGCCGGATCTGTTGAACGATCCAAGTTACCCGGAGGATGTGAAGGCTCGCGCCCAGATGGTCCTGGAAGGCTGCAAGGGCGGCAGCGTGGGCTCGTACTCGGAATCGGCCGGCATCGAGATTATTCGCAAAGATATTGCACGCTATATCCAGGAACGCGATGGCGGTATCCCCTGCGATTACCACAATATCATTCTCTCGAACGGCGCTTCCGACGGTATCAAGGTACGCAGACTCGAAGCATCTTTTTTTGTCTTTTCGTTATTCAAAATTGGAAGCAATCATTTGGAAATAATCTAATCATTTAGTAATATTCTGAAAAATAGATTGACAGATGTAAAAGTAAGAAATAATTTTAAGTAAAGAAAAAGTTGAAAAGTTTTGCAATCTTATTACTATTTTTTTCTATGTAACAAGAATAAAAAGTTATTTTATGAGAATAGCACATACAGGGTGTTTCCTAATAAGTGGGAATTATTGCAGTGGTAGATTCAGGACACAAAAACAATGAAAAAAGTTCATCAACAAGTATTTTACCTTGTTTACGGGTTATAGTTTGTACTCCATGTTTGTACTACATGTTTGTACTCCAGTAATATGGAGCTGCTTAACGTTCTAGATGCTCGAAATGACCACATTCAGTTCGTATTTGTAAACAATATTCAATATCTTTGCAATATTTCCCGACCTTGTTGATTTCACACATTCTATTAATTGAGTTTACGCACTTCAGATTGTTTTCTTGCTAGAAGCACTTAATAATTTATTCAATAGAATTTGTGAAGTCAACAAAGTTGGGAAATATTTAGGAGATATTGAGTACTGTTTACAAATACAAACCAAATATGACCATTTCGAGCACTTCGTATGAAGGTAAGCAGCTGTAAATTACTGGAGCACAGAAATATGGTTTTATAACTCGGAAACAAAGGTCAAATAGGATATATGTTTATGTAAACTTTTTTAATTTTTTTTATCCTAAATTCATCACTGTAATACTTCCCACTTATTAGGAAACCTTGTATATATTATTACATATACATGTATTATAGAGAGTTTTATATAATACGCGGTATATAAGATTAAAATTGGCAAATTTTAGTATTTTAGACAGACTGATGCGATACTAGCTATTAGTGTTATATTTTTTCTTTCTTTATCGCATCCTTGTCTGATTTCGAATTTTTCCTTTCCAGTCATTCCTGAAGTTATTCAACGAAAGGATCAATGGCAAGCCATCCGGCGTGCTGATCCCGATTCCGCAATATCCTTTGTACTCAGCAACTCTGACGGAGTTCGGTCTCGCCCAGATTGGATACTATTTGGATGAAGACAACAAGTGGTCGCTGCAGATCAACGAGCTGGAACGAGCTCTAAGAGAGGTCAAGGATACGTGTAATCCTCGAGTGTTAGTAGTGATCAATCCTGGTAATCCGACTGGTCAAGTATTGACTCGTAAAAACATCGAAGACGTCATCCAGTTCGCTTATAAGAATCATCTGTTCTTGCTGGCCGACGAGGTCTATCAGGACAACATATACGACAAGGACAGTGCGTTCCATTCCTTCAAGAAAGTCATGACAGAGATGGGCGAGCCGTATTCGAAGATGGAACTCGCGTCGTTTATGTCAATCTCGAAAGGTGCGTGAGAAAAGATATGGAATCAGGAATATAATAACTCGTTAGGAGTCACAAAAAGCAATTTATTTAAAATGTTACATTTTTTGGCAATTTATGGCCGGTATATTCATATAGGTATAGTCAGATCTTATTTCAAGACCGTCTTAAGTATAATATTTTAAGATGCTAATACAGTTCTGTGATTGGTTAATGACATCCTAAGATTGTACTGAAGATGGTTTTAAATATAAGAACCGACTATAAATACTGGCATAAGGGACATTGAATTCTTAACCCCTTGGCTGTTAGGCGAAAAAAATACTTGTGGGCCAAAAATGGTTTTAACAAAAGAGTAAATAAAATTATAAAAAAGGTGCTTTCTGGGTTTTTTTAAGTCTAAAAATTTGAGGTTAAAATTTTAAAATTTAAAACGGAAACGTTTATAAAAATTCTTTTAAATTAATTTTTATGCAAACTGAGCGATATTTTAAATTATTTGGCCGTCATAATATAAATCCATTATTTTAAATTATTAATACATTTTAATTTAAAAAACGGAATCAGCCGCTTCAAAAACTTTTAAAAAAACTTTTTATGCAATTAAATCTTATTTTGAATTTTTTACATCATATTAAATTTGTCGTTTTAAATTGTTGAATTTAAAATCAGCGGTTTTTCAAAAACTTTTTAATATAAATTTTTACGCAAATCGAACAATTTTTTGCATTTTCAGTCCACCATATTAGATCCGCCATTTTAAATTTCGCAACTTTGATTTCAGATTTGAATTCAGCAATCCCAAAAACATATAGATATTGGGGTTGCTAAATTCAAATCTATTCCAATTGCTCCGTTAAAAGTATGTTTTCTTAAATGTGCGGATTTTTCCGTCATGAACAGTCCCGGGCCAATTTTGTGTGTGGAGTTTCCGTCATTGACAGTCAAAGGGTTAAATTATACATTCACGAGTTTATTCTTTTAATTGAAATATTGAACATCGATATTTGATTTGAGAAGACATTAAATCTTGGTTTTCAAGTTAAGAATTCATGAATAGATTTCTTTCTCGGAAAATTTCGTGCTAACATATTTTTATTTTTAGGGTATATGGGCGAGTGCGGAATCCGCGGCGGTTACGGCGAGATCATCAACATGGATCCGGAAGTGATGAAAGTGCTGTTGAAGTCGATCTCCGCGATGCTGTGTCCTACCGTGCTCGGTCAGGTCGTAATGGGCGTTGTGACGAATCCTCCGCGACCGAATGAGCCATCGTATGAGCAATTCCAGAAGGAGAAGAAGGAAACGCTGCGCTCCTTGGCAGAGAGATCGCAGCTCGTCGTCGATACACTCAATAGTATTCCAGGATATAAGGTGACTGTCCTTTCGTGAGAACAAAAGCTGCGTACGATTATTTCTACAATGTCTTTGCCTTTTTTTCAGGCAAATCCGCCGATGGGTGCGATGTACGTGTTCCCGCGCTTCGAGCTGCCACCGAAGGCGATTGAGGCGGCGCGAGCGAAGAAGCAGGAACCAGACGTCTTTTATGCGTTCCAACTGTTAGAGAACACTGGGATCTGCGTGATCCCAGGTTCGGGCTTCGGCCAGCTACCTGGCACATACCATTTCCGGACCACGATACTGCCGCAAAAGGAAAAAATCAAAACAATGCTCGAAGCACTGAAGCAATTCCACATCAAATTCCTTAAGGAATATAGTTAAATAATAAATTTCCATTTGGAAAAATTGAGATTATATAGAATAGAAATAGGAATTAATAACGAATGATCGCCTGTGCATATTGTGAGGCTGTGCATATCTGCGTGAGGACTGATTGCCAGTCCAAACGCATCGCAAACGTAAATTATTTTTATTACGATTAATAACTCATTACTGAGAGACCAGTTATCGCATACGACGTTGTTATTGAGTTGTGTAGAAATCGTCAAAAAACTTTACATTTTGTTGTATGTAAATGTAAATGTAAATCATTGCTGAAGAATATTTGTAAATATCTGGTAATTATTGTTATGCCAACAACAATCGATATTATGTAATAGTCAACAAGAAAAAAGATTAAATATTGTTGCAGGCAGGCTGCCGTTTTTTTTTCTCACGCAATTCCTTGGTCTTTCCCAACTCAATTTCTAATTATAATTTCTTCTCTAAAGTATTATACTTTCTTTATCATTTGCAACTCTACAACACATGTACAGAATGAAATTTTGTTGTGCGTACAATATCTTCTCTCTTTCACTCGCTTGCTCTAAATGTATAAGTTCTAAATTGATTACTGTTAATTCGCAGAGGTATATGAAAGAGTTTTGAAGAGGAGGAAAATAATAAAGAATTAATTTTGCCTTGATGTAAAAGGAATGCAGAAGACTATAATATATAATTAAAATTGAATGCGTTGCGCATAAATTAAAATTGAGTAGGAAAAAGAAAGACGTCATTGATCGTTTTCTTTCAACGGTCACGTTGATTTACCAAGTGCAACTATCTCTTACAATAATAATAATAATAATACATACATACACATTCTACATCGCTATGTACAATATTTGCTATTTAAATTAATCAAAGATCCGCAGCGAGCCTTTCTATCTCGTCGACGAAGAACTTCATGTCGGCCTCAGTTAGCCCCGAGTTCTGCAGCACCATTCTAAAGAAGTTCGGCATATCTCTCAACGTTTGATACGTAATCAGCATCGTTCCGGCTCGGACCATGCGTTCCTTGATCATCGGCGCGATCTGCAACGAAATTTTGTCGAAATAAAATTAAGATACACGGAGAAAACTAGCAAGATAGAACGAAATAAATTAAAAATTCGAAATGCGAGAGCTAAAAAAATAACACAATTGGAAATGAATACTTCAATCAACAATGTGGAAAATCAGAACGTTTAGATTCATTATCTCGTCATTCCAAATAGAACTTAACAAAATAATTTGCTTAATTTTTTGAATTCATCGCTTTACATCTAAGCATCGTTACAAAAACGCGTTCAGATCAAGTAGATTCGAGTGCTGTGCACCTTGTGGAGTGCCTGATCGAGTTCCTGGCCGACCAGGTGCCTCTTTAACGGCGGAACGTAGCGGAAGCAAACATTTGTGCACTCCGGCTCGACGAGCAGGCGCCAGCCGTCGCGCGTCCTGATGAGATCGGCAAAGTGGCGCGAGAGCGCGAACACGCGGTCGACGTGGGCCTCGAGGCCGCGTGTGCCCTTTGCCTTCCACATGTACCAGAACTTGACAACGTCAGCGCGGCGGCCGCACTGCACGTGCCGGTCACCGCAGTCGAACGACGCGTCGTAGAACTTGTCGTTCTGGAAAAGGTAGCTCGCTCCGCAACCGTGCGCCGCTTGCAACAAACCTAAGGGTGAAACTCCGTTATACGAGATATCACTTACGCAATATCATAATTTAAATTATATAAAAAAAGATATCCTGAGATAAATAGTTTTTTTTTTGCTATTTTAATTATATTTCTCTTCGATTACGCTTAAAAGTAATTGACAAAAAAAATTATGATTTAATAATGAATAATAAAATTGTATCAAATGCTTAATGTATAAATTAATTAATTAATATTAAAATTGACATATATATTGTATATTAAATATTTTAATTCTGTAAAGGAGGGTCCACATTATCGAGCAAAACCGCGAGCCGAACTTCGCCGCGAACCGATCATGCGTCCACATTATCGAGCCGAACTTTGTCGGCTCGACAATGTCGGTTCGCGGCGAAGTTCGGCTCGCGGTTCTGCTCGATAATGTGGACCCTCCTTTAGATATAAGATTGTTGTAATGTTAAGAGATAGATATCTCTTAGCACAAATTGAAACAACTGCAAAAAAGAATTATCTTTTCTATATATTAAATAAAATAAATAAAAATGAAGAGATACAAGTATATATACGAAAAATAAGAAAAAAAATATAAGGGTAAATAGGAGACCTTCGTGACGGAGCAGCAGGGTGGAACACTGCTGCGGCGCGGCGAGCAGCTTGTGAGGGTTCCAGGTGACGGAGTCGGCGAGTTGGACGCCGTTCAGGAGGCCGCGGTACGTCCCGGAAACGAGTGCACCGCCGCCCCACGCGGCATCCACATGGAACCACAGTCCGTGCTTCTTGCAGACCTCCGCGATCTCCCTGAGGGGATCAAACGCGCCTATCACGGTGGTACCAGCGGTGGCGGACACCATGAGCGGCACGGTGTCCTCCTCGACGGCTCGGGCGATCTGCGCCTCCAGGTCGGAGACCACCATCTTGCCGCAGGAGTCGACTTTGACCAGGTACACATTGTCATAGCCGATGCCCAGCAACGCGGCGAGCTTCTTCACGGAGTAGTGCGCGTCCTCCGACGTGAACACCACCAGCCGCGGCATCTGCGATAATCCGGATTGCTTCAGGTTCGGGTATCTGAAATTAATGACGACCCACTTTATTCGCGTTTAGTCTTGACGATGACAAGCGACGATGACAATAATTTAAATGAAGAAAAAGAACTATATACCTACACTGTTAAATTCGTAGTGTCAAATTATACTCAATTTGAGTCATTTTTAACTATTCCTACATATAGGTCGCCACTGCTTTTACTCAATAGGTATATGTCATTAATTTAATTAACCAATGAAGTGTTAAAATAATACCTACTGTTTTGAGTTAAAATAATAAATTTTGGCGCACATGCATGGTAGTTAAAAATAATCAAATGTTATTTAACTCAAGGTATTAATTTAAATTTCGTTCAATATTTAACAGTGTATATATATAACAAAGATATATATATAAATATAATAGATAAATATAAATATAAATAGATAAATATAAATAGATAAATATAAATATAAATATAATAAAATATAATAGATTTCCTAGTAATATACCTTGAAAAGTAACCGGTAAATAATCACCTATGGTGACGCGCCAGGTTGATGGCGTATCCGTTCGCCATGGAGCCGCCGGGACAGAAGAGGCCCTCGCCGCTGTGCCAGCCGATGACGGCGCGCATCTCCCGCAGCACGTCCTCTTCCATCAGGGAGAACACCGGGGATACCTCGTAGGTATAAACGGACGGATTGAGTGCGTCGGTCAACCACTGACCCAGCAGCCCGTACGGGTCCAGACTCGAGAACAGCTGGTTGACGAAGTGCGGGTGGCCCGTCTTCACGCTGTACTTGATGATGTCGCTCGTCAGCGTCAACAGCTCCTCGTGGCTGACACCCTCGGCTGTCAACGAGAGATCGACTACGGAGCGCAGGTCGCGAGGATCCACCCATTCGACCACACGATTCTCTCCGGAGGTGGACTGTACACACACATACAAAGCATAATATATAACATACGGATAAAAAATATGTTAAACAATAATAAAATAAGTGAAACAGGATTGATGTATGGATACACAATCAATTAGAGAAAATGCCATTTACGGTCCGGGCTGGATTTTCAAAAATAATCGCTCTTTGTCTCTCAATTCTTGTGGACGGATGTAAATATTGTAAATCGACATGATTTTCTTTTCACGCAAACTATCCTGCTGTTTGTTATAACTATTAACTCTGATGACTCTTTTAGCGATAAAAAAAATCAATAAAAAATTTCCAAGATCATCCTTAATTTCAAGAGTCTAAATATTATGAAGGATAGTGCAGTTTCGCAATGTATTTATACCGACGAGTTCTTAGTGTAATTCGGATTTAACTTTCGAAAATATTGAAATATAGCTCCTGAATTATATTAAAGATCGAAACGACGCCGCTTTCTGCGAAATGGATAGTGAAATCTTGTTCGTCGTTTAATCTTAGGTGAGTTTTACTTTAATAGTACTTTAGTCTGATGTTTATAATCACGTGAAATGTCTAAAAAATTATAATAACAAAGAAAATACAAGAAATTTAACAGAATTACGAATTCGCAGAATACGCTGGATTTCTCGAGGAACGCGAGACAATGCGTTCTCGCTAAGGATTACGTTTTTTCTCACGTGTCCCTGGTCAACTTTATATGTGATTTGCGTCTGATTTGCCAAGGAGCACGGCATGATAATGAGATCAATACTGGCGATTTAATTGCCGCCAAGTCATTCGTTGTTACTGCAATTTGCTACTAATACCGCTATTATACTCGCTAAACGATGTAAATTCCGTCGTATTTGTGATGAATGGAATGGCATTAGCATAAAAATGCAACGTTAATTGCGCGTCAATCATGTGACATCCGTATTGGCTATATTAAGGATCTGTACTGGCTATTAACGCATTTATGGTCATTATAAGCAAAAATCTGGTAGGTATCCAGAAAGTGTAATTTTCCAGAGATTCTCACTTCTCTCTTGCAACATTGCGAAATCGCGCATTCGTGATACCGCTTTTGATATCACTGCAATAGAATAATGATAACACGTGATAGCATCAATCCAATAAGTGATAGCGTTCTCTATAGAGACAGATATGTAAATTCAAGTAGGCAGAATAGAAGGGAATAATATTATTATTAGATGCGGAGCAGATGTGCATTCAAATTAAATTTTATAGAATAAATCTTTATAGGAAAAAATTATATAGAATAAAAAAATATATATATGTAGGTAATACAAAAATATACCTAAACATAGATATTTTCTATATATACATATATAACATATATTTAATATAAATTAAAAATTTAACGATATAAATTAATATAAGTTAATTATATATAAATATAATATAAATTAATATATATAAATTAGCAAAAACGTAGAACAACGTAATATTTTATTCTATACCAGTGTTAAGTCTTTGTCTTTCTTTCCTAATTTTTTTATTATTTATTTAACAAACTTGCGCATAAATTCTATTCGGAATTTCCAACATCCTACATATTTACAAAATTAATATAAAATTAATATTGTCTCATTCAATTAGGATTATTGTGCTTAAATAAAAGAATAAAATAAATATATCCTTTTTTTAAGTTTTGGCCTTACCTGGAACACCGCACGCTGCAACACGAGCTCGAAGAAGTCCCTGAAGAGCTTCTCATGAGCGTCTCGACGCGGCATGCTGCGGAAGTCCCGTTTCTCGGCTGCCCTTCGTTCCTCAGTGCCGTTAGCGAGAGCCGGGAGAGCCGGAAGAGCCGGGGTTGACGAGGAGTCCGGTAGATCCACCTGCGGACGTTCCCCGGACATCTTCCGCCGGGATCCCGCGGGTGGATCACCGGCCCTCCCGAGTTTCGTCCGCGCCAATGTGGGGTCGTTAGAGGTATCCTCGTTAACGGGCATGACTGTCAAGCTCGGCCCGACTTGGTCTGTACCCGCGGCGACGAGGACGGTATCCTTTATACGTATTAACGTTGACTGCGTCAACCAAGGACGTCTCCCTCCAGTACCCTCCGGCTCTTTCCCGCGAAGCGTTTCCGCTAACCGCTTGCGTTTTCCCTGTGTTCGTTCATCGTCGCGCTCTCACGGGCGAGCGCTTCATTCCGATCGAGTTCAGAGAATCTGGGAGTCTGGAAATCCCCGGAAGAAAAGCTGCCGGGTGCAGCGGCGATTCCCTCTCATCGGAAATTACGTCAGAATTACAATTTGTATATCGAGAGCGCCGATCAAGATAACCGCCGAGCCGGATGATTCATCCGGGAAATGTCCCCGCCGGGTCATCCAAGGATTTAATAAATATCACGTCAAAAATATCTATATTAATGAAGAATTTATATTTATATATATGTAACGAGTCCGGGCAATTAACGGGATTAATTAATATTAAACATTCATCATTTATATGCGTCAATGAGAGGCCGTGCAATAATATCGCGATCTCTCGTGACAGTCGTGACCGTGACGGGGGAAAAGTGGAATCGCAAGGAGCAGCCTTCGAGTCGCGTTAAACGCTCGCGCCGTTGCAAAATAACAATAGCTCGCGTTCGCATTCTAGCGAACCCCGTTCTCGTTCGCACGTACGCACGGAGCCAAGGACGCGCGAGGTTCACAATTATTGGTAAAACTCGTAAAAGAGTTGCGGTTGCTTTATCAAGACACCGAGAAATGCTCGCGAACACAATTAGACGGCGACTTTTCCTTCACATGTGACGAAGAAGGATAAGGGTAGAAGGAAAGTCTACGGTAGACTGTCTACCATTTTCCTTTCGGCTTTCCAATCGGTGATTCATCCTCTGACGTCACTTTCATCTGCAATAGTGTGATTGTCGCTTCTATAATGTCAAAGTATGCTATACTTTGCAGGTGCCTCCTTACAGGATGCATGGCCCCGATTCGATTCGTTAACATCGCATATTTATATAAGTATATGTATATATTTATTTTATGTCGGCAAACATTGTTTCGTTCGTACTGTAAAAAAAGCCACGTCCTTGCATACAAACGTTAATTACGTTGCAATCTTTTAGAGAAACGAAAATTTTTAACGTTGCTGTAATTTCGCAAGCAATATTGTGTGCCATAATCGGTTTTTTGCTGCGTTAAATTATTACTGTTTATTAGTTTCTTATTATGTTTGCAAGCTGTAGGCGGGACAAAAGTTTAACACGACACTTATTTCATATGTCAAGTCCGCTAACTTCTGCCTAATGTCTGTCGAATTCTTCGATTTCTTAATAATTTTTTTATAAATAAAAAGTGTGTTCATTTACGCAAGTAACGTATCGTTTGTATGTTAGATTTTAAGATCTTTTGATATTATTTTTATAATTTTATCGATCTTTCTTGATCACATATCACTCTAGAGATTGTATATACTCAAAATTAATTACTTTGATATTTCCCTGCCTTATTAAAAAATATCTTTTTAAATTAAAGTTTTAAAAATTTAAATATATTTCCAACATTAATTTTCAATCTTATGAGATTCCGGATTGTTCGAATATCATCTAAAATGTAATATGTTGATAGAAAGGCAACAAATTCTTGCCATTAATTTGATAAACGTTTTAAGCGTTTAGCTCGGTTCTCTTTAGTTCCGCTTTATCGTATAGAAAGGATAGAGGGAGAAAAAAATCAGAAAAAAATTACTACGGAGATCAACGTATCCGCGGCTACGTTGATAAATAGATATAGAGAACCGTCGCGTCGTCCATAAAATTAGATCACGTTTTTACGGATGATAAAAACCGCGCTAAACGTGTGTGTGTGTGTGTGTGTGTGTGTGCGTGCGTGCGCGCGTGCGCGCGTGCAATAAGAACCGTTAACGTGAAGGGGGAAGGGAGGAAAAATCAAATTTTTATTATTCAGAGCTGAGCGTTTACGTGTAAAATATAATCTACATCGATATGTAGATAAATTATGTTTAACATGTCATGTAAACAATGAGTAATTTTATGGATCATCGCCGCGAATATTCATATATTTTGTCAGAAAAATCAGAAATTAATGTTTTCTTTGCAATTTTATTTTTATGTAGGCTGCATTCCGAAATTCACTGTCAGCAACTTTCAGTACTGAAAATCTATAGTATACGTGACGTAAAATATAGATTTGCAGTACTGATAGTGAATATCGGAATGCAGCCATAGTTACTATATTTTATATTGAATTTGGACACAATTTTTAAGACGCTACGAAAAATTATCAATGGTTTTGAAGATACGTGTGGAAGAAAACCAAAAAGTCTTTTTTTTGAAAAAAAAAAAAAATTTGTCGTGGTCAGCTGGATTCGAACCCGAGTCCTCGCGGTTACGAGTCTAGCACTTATGCGACTAGATATGCACCGTGGAATTTAAGGGTTAAACCTTAAACCAAAAAAAGTTTTTTTTTTTAAACTCCCAAGCTCCCCTAGCTTGACGACCAATTTCAAAGAGTATATATAGACCTACGAAACAGGGGCCCGTGAGCACACCCTGTGTGACACGTTGTGATTTTATGACAGGTTTCACACATATAACTTTAATAGAAATCAAAGTCATACAGCCCAATTGCTACGTGTGGAAGGAAACCAACAAATATTTTTTTTGAAATTAAATTTCAAAGGTGGTCAGCTGGATTCGAACCTGGATCCTCGCAGTTACGAATCTAGCACTTATGCCCGATCTACAATAGCTGTAGTAAGCTGTAGTAAGCCTCAAGCCGTAAGAAATTGACCAATTACAGGCGAATGTGAGGAGAATAATCGACTGTGATTGGTCAGTTTCTTACATCTTGAGGCTTACTACAGCTTACTACAGCTATTGTAGATCGGGCATTATGCTACTAAACCACACTGCCTCCCCGGTGTTCTCTTTACACCAATTGATTCACTTCATTATGGGGACGGTGAGCGCCACTCTTAGCCGCTAGGAGCGCTAGCAAAGTTGGCTCCGTTCTCCGTCCTCCGTCCTCTTCTGCTATGTACTGACCTCGTGTTATTATGGTGGCTCGCGCGATGAGGTTAGCGCAATTGGCGCGTCTCGCCAATATTAACGTTGACGTTCTCGACAATTGATGACTCGCGTAGCGCGGCCATTGTAAGGATGTTCAACTTCCTGAAGACGCGGGCCGCCTCGATGCAGAATGCGCGTATTATGTCAACACGCTCAGCCGTCCAAACCTATCGGGCGCAACCATGCTCGTTCTGCAATTTCCATCATCTGACCCCGCCTCGCGGTACGTGTCCGAGACGATCTTTAATTACGAATAATTGCGAGTAACATATTGTCATTTTGCGAGCTCGGTCCTTCCTTACCTCGTTACAGCTCTTACCTTTTCGCAACTTTTCTTTTTTCTGATATCGGTCGTAAGGAAAGATTTGTACACTTTATCGTGTATTCCACTCTGACTTTTCTACATATTAATTGGTATAACGTGACAATGTCATAAATTAACAAAAGCTTTAATCAATTTTTCTTGGCTAGATGTTTATGTATGTATACATATTTATAGCTCAAAATATTTCAGACATAAATAGACCTTGTCATAAAGATTGAATGGGATACTGAGGGATTGTATCTGTTTTTCTACCTGAACTTTGTAATAATTTATTTTGTATACTTTCAGCAATGAGATGTACGGTGATACGCTGTTATGCAACAACTGATACAGTAGAACTACAAGCCACCTTGCAAAAGAAGAAAGTTAAACGTCGCTCGAAGAAATACGCAGAATTATTGGAAGGTATGCCAGTGTAGAGAACAAAGTACACAAAAAGTGACATGTATCTATTTAATAATGAAGAAGTGAGCAATTAATAATTAATAAGTAACTGATCATCTTTTATCGTTACTGATACTAGTCACTGATCAGACGACTAGCAACAGAAAAGCAGCGATCCGCAAATTGAGCTCTGCTCAGGTGTCTCTCTTGGTTGGTCAGCCTAATATTACGCTAGACAAGCTGCACAAGATTTCTAATTTTCATCTTAAGAAGGAGACGATTACGACACAAACAAAGGATTCCAATGAAAAGACTCGGCTTGAGAAGGATTTGACTTATATGGTAAATAGATCAAGTTTTATGATGATGTATCTCGAAGAACAAAATTGGAATTAAATTATGTAAGAATTATTTCTGAGTAGAGGTAGTCAGATATATTAATGTCGGAGAATATAATTTAAATATCATGATAGTCGAATCACCTGCAGAAATTGATGTATCAATTCTAGGACGGCAAGGTAGACAATACAGATTGCGCCATACTTAAGGAATCTGAGCAATTAGACGCATCTGCAGTCGTAGAGAATTTGAAAGAATCTGGAACAAATGATCACACTATGTTAATTAAGGATTCTTCCTTCTTGAATATGCTGCAGCAAGATGACAAAAATGAGGCCAAAGATACAAATCAGGATAGCATGCTGTAAGTACGATTAATTGGATAATCTGTAGGAGAGATTCCTTATCTTATATCATGTGCACAATTCGTTTTTTCAGTATGCAGACACCGAAATACAACGTGACTTCAAATTCATATGCTACAATTCCCTTTACGAATGAGGCAGATCAATCCGAGAAGCGTCTTTCCGATCACAATCTGATTTCTCAATTATTAGCGCATATGGACATTTATGTACAAATCAACATGCCGCATAAGGCCTTCAAGTTACTGATGTTGAACAAAAGCCATCTCAAGCATAGCAAAGTCTTTACTGCCGCTCTGTATAATGTGCTTCTGAATACCCATGTCTCTAATGCGCATGTGGAAAAGGCATTCGAAATCTACAGAATAATGAAGGTGGATTCTGTCAAGCCAAACTACCAAACGTACGCTTTCATGTTCGAGATAATCGGAAGAATAAGAAACCAAGAGAAACGAGCAGGTAAATGGGGATTATCAATATGGCTTTAAAAAATAATATACACATAGGGCGAGAAAAAAGCAAGTCTCAAATTTAAAAAAATGTTAGGACTTGCAAATATATAAAAAACTAAGCATTTTTTTTAAGAAACTGTTTAGGTAAATTTTCTAAAAAGGAAATGTAATGCACGCAATGCATTTTTTACATAGTCGGATTTTTTATGAAGTTAACATCATTGACAATGTTTTTCAATAAATTCAGAATATCTTTCTAAAATAATTTGTGATTTTTCTTGTTCTATATATAATGATATATTTGATATATAATGATATATTCGATATATAATGATATATTGTAATATTTCTAAATTCTACACACATGTGCAGAGATAATCGTATAGATAATGAAAGATCTTGATAAGATTTCAAGCATAGATATTTTTTTGGATCTTACAATAATTTTATAATTGTTACAATTTGAGTTGATTGTTACAATCTTCTCCTTACAGAGAGTGCAGCAGAAGTGATGGCAGACATGAGCCGCGATGGTGTCTCTTTTGATGAAGTAATGAACGTGCAAATGAACGCGACGCAACGTAATACTGTTCTTCAGTGTATTAGATTATTAGATTCGCAATACCGTATACAGCACGAAGACATAGACACCGCGTACAGCTGCAATCTACTGAAGAATCTGACGATGAACAATGATTATCAGAGCCCGGCGAAGGGAGTAGTGACCATGAACGAACTGCGGGAAATGATGCGTACGCAGATTGACTTAGAGAATCAGTGTAAGGTGCCGGTAAAGAGTGTCGCATTGTTCACTGGAAATCCTAATGTTAGACAACAAGCTATCAAACGGATCACGGAATGGGAGGAAACTTGGAAGTCGACTGTAACCGAGGCTTTCGAGAGAAACTTGACTTATCTGAAGCAGAAGGAAACAAAGATGAAGACCGATCTAAAGATTTTGTATCCATTTCTACAAGTGTTACCCAAGGAGGAGTATGTCAATGCGATTTTGAGCGAAATCGACCATTTGACCAAATTCTCCGAGGGATACAGCTGTACTATGACGTATCTTTACCTAACGCTAGGAATGCATATTTACAAGAGATACGAGTTTCACCGAAAGATGAAGGGTGGTATCGTAGAGAATTCCATTCAAACCTATAAGAAATATTTGGAGTGGTACATGCAGGAGGATCCCATTGAAAGGAGCAGCAACGGGCGTATGAAGTGGCAACAACTCGTCCAGGAGGCCAAAAAGTCTGGTATTTGTTGCGAAATGACAGTGCCAGAGTGGTCTCATAACACTATGATAAACGTTGGCAAGTTTTTATACAATATCATCGTGAACGATGTGAAGATACCACACGTGTCTAAGCCTGGCGCGCCCGAACGACAGATACCCGCGTTCTACTTGCTCTTCAGGCTCCATTCCAACAAGTTCTTGATGGAGGAAATTAAGCCTCACCCTTACTTACACAGGTTCTACAAAGACTCGCATCCGGAGATTCTGTCCTTCGACACAATTTCCTTGCCGACATGCTCTCCGCCGCGTCCTTGGATCGACGTAAACACCGGTGGTTATCTGCTCTCCAAGGTGCCGTTTGTTCGCGATCCCTACATGAAACCGTCGCGTCTTTTGAGAAGCACGTCGACGAAGCAGCTTTATCCAGCGTTCGACTGCTTGAATCAACTCGGTTCGATCCCATGGAGGATCAATGTGCCCGTATTGGATATCTTGATTCAGATTTTCAGAGAGGGCGGCTCGAAGGAGTTGAATGTACCTCAACCCTCCACAGTAGTCCCACCTTCGTCGGAGGTGATCGCGAACGAAACGGAGAAGAATGCTAGAGAGATCGCAAAGCTACTGCTTCAACTCAAGCGCACGAGAAATGAAATGCACGCGCTATGGTGTGACTGCCTCTACAAATTGTCTATCGCTGATCACTTTAGGGACAAGGTATTCTGGATGCCGCATAATCTGGACTTCAGGGGTAGGGCATATCCGGTGCCGCCTCATCTGACCCATCTCAGTTCGGACCTAGGTCGCTCGATCCTCATGTTCGCCCAGGGTAAGCCCTTGGGCCCTAAGGGTCTGGACTGGTTGAAGATTCACGCGATAAACATGACTGGTTTGAAGAAGAGGGAGCCGATGCACAAACGGCTAGAGTTCGCGAATGAGATACTGGACCTGATCGTGGACAGTGCGAGGAAACCCCTGACGGGAGAAATGTGGTGGACCAAGGCCGACGAACCGTGGCAGACTCTGGCGGCGTGCAAAGAGATAGATAATGCTCTGCAATCCCCGAACGTGGAGGAGTATGTCTGCCGGCTTCCCGTTCATCAAGACGGTAGTTGCAACGGTTTGCAGCATTATGCTGCGCTCGGGAGAGATGAGATAGGAGCGAAGAGCGTGAACTTGTATCCTTCGGACAGGCCGCAGGACGTGTACAGTGTCGTCGCTGGTATGGTTGATGAGTACAGGAAGATCGACGCGGACGCCGGCAACGAAATAGCGAAGGCTCTGGAAGGACACGTCAGTAGAAAGGTCATGAAACAGACTGTGATGACCACAGTGTACGGCGTGACGAAGTTCGGCGCTAGACTACAGATCGCCAGACAGCTCAGCGATTTGAAAGATTTTGATCAGAAGTACGTTTGGAGCGGCAGCATGTACCTGGTTGAAAAGACGTTTATGTCTCTCCAAAGCATGTTTGAGAGCGCGAAGGAAATACAGAATTGGTTTACGGATTGCGCTCGCGTTGTCACGATCAGGTGCAACCAATACATGCAGTGGGTGACGCCATTAGGTCTTCCGGTCATACAGCCCTATTCCAAGCACAATAAGGCAATCAATCCGAAAGTCAAGGTTTTTAGGTGAGCGCACTAACGCTCGTGTTTACACGCTTCGTTATATTTTCATATTTCTCATTGTTCCTTCTATATGATCAAATGGAAAACGCAAGAATTCTTGTTTCTAAATATCAGTTAATTCTTGGACCTTTTCGGAACTATCTCTTGTATTTACTTTTATATCATATCTTTTTTTAAATAAAATTTATGCGATACAAATACCATTTACAGGAAGTTGGACACTGTGAAGCAAAAGAATGCCTTTGCGCCGAATTTTATTCACTCGTTGGACTCCTGCCACATGATGTTAACGAGCTTATACTCCGAACAGACGGGGATCACGTTTATGTCAGTGCACGATTGTTTCTGGACGCATCCGTGCACGGTGGATATTATGAACAGAGTAAGAATTTATCATGGAGATACATATATACTGCTGTAAATATTTCCGGATAAAACCTCAACGCGCAATGTCTCTTGCTTTTCAGATTTGCCGGGAGCAATTTATCGCGCTCCACAGCGAACCCATTCTCGAAGATTTGTCCGAGTTCTTCTGTAAGAAATACGTAAAGCACTTCACGAGCGATGGGCGGTAAGTTCGTTGCGTATCTTTTAAAGCTTTGAATATTGAAAAATGTATTGGTTGGAAATCCAAAACCGCGAATTGCAAAACAAGAAGCAAGGTGAGATGTGGTTGATGCGTTTTGTTAAGATCGTTTAATTGAAATTTTAGGCCTCTGAAGCTGAGGAACAATGATGTCTCGTTAGAGGTCTTCAAGAAAGTGCCGCAGAAGGGTAACTTCGATATCAACACAATCCTATCGTCTCAATATTTCTTTAGTTGAAACGTAGCTGTATTTATTGCAAGAAAATGTACCATACGTAAATGTGTAAACTACTGTAAAGTTTTAACATATGAATTGGCTCTGATGTGCATTGCATAAACAGCCAGACATAATGTTAAGATATGTAAAATAACTTCTAGGACAATATGTAAATAGTTCGCTAGGACAATACATTTTTAAAACTTCAAAAATGCTTTATATAATACAAAACACCTCTACTTCGCACGTTTTATGCTCGATTCAAAATGAGATAAAAAAAAAGGTTTGATAACTGTTGACTGGTATTAAAAATCTGATTTTATATTCAATTTTTATTTAAATGCAGTTGTATTTGTAGCAAAATGGGAACGTATTGCTTTCATCTGATAATGCATAATTTAATTTTATTTAACTTGGTACTAGTACTAAGGAAAAGGTATATGTATATAAGCAATATTTTTAAAGGCCGTCCATTAAATGCATTTTGGACTTTGGATTTTCTTAGTTATAAATTAAATATTGGTTCTTATTTTAAGTTTTAACTAACATCCGTTAGAAACAGGTCAACCTATAGAGGCCCTCCCCGTCAATTCCGATTGACGGTCCTCTTTTCTTTAGAATATGTTTTTTACAATTTTATCATTTAGGTATTTCATTTTCTTTACAATTTGTTTTACAATATGTACATACAACATTATAAAAGAGTTACACATACAAAATTGAAAATATAATATACAATATACAATAATATACAACAAAATTTCATACAATATTTCTTATATGATAAAATTATACATGTAACATTCGGTACAATAAAACGAAATTATCACAATGTAAAACATGTGACTATTGTAATATTTCTTATTATTGAAGAACTAGTCCAAAGTTTATTTTACCTTATTTCTAATTTACACGAGTAATCACAATAAAAAGAATCGTTACTTCTTTACTTAAGTATAGAATGTGTGAACATCAACACCTTGTTACGGCTCAACGCTCTATTTTTCTTCGATTGAAAAGTTATTAACTTTACTAAATACGTTCAACTAAATACTATTTTTTAAATTGAAATATTTAAGTATTTAAATTAAATATGATATATTAAATCTATATAATATGATGTAATTTGATTTAAATACTTGAATATTTTAATTTAAAAAATGGTAATCAGTTGAACGCATTTAGTCAAGTTAACAATTTTTTTTCTCAGTGTACCTACCCGTATTCCGATCTATAGTCCTACCTATCCATTTCCCTACCTACCCGTATTACAATCTAATATAAGTCTAATACCGCGACACGATTTATAAGAGACCTGATTGAGGGTTTTGACACGCGCACGATTGTGTGGGACTTAATTGGGGTTTTTCCAATCTCGCTCATATGCGAGGAAATATAAAAAGAAAGTAGCCCTACTTTGGGCAAATTAACAGATATATTAAATCATTTTGTACACACATAAAACTAATCGTTCTACAGCCAAGAAAAGTATTTACTTATTTTATTTTACTTCTTTTAAGTAAGTTTTCTTACAACGAAGAATATTTTCTTACTAATAGTTTTCAAATATCTTGACACAAGTTAAGAATATTGTTTTGAGTAAATGTAATTTATTTACTCAAAACAATATTCTGGTTTTCAAAGACTTGTGTCAAGATATTTGAAAACTATTAGTGAGAAAATATTCTTTGTATTCAGGCTCTTATTGCCTGAATTAACTTGGATTTTTTTTACATACTGAGCCTCTACTAGCCTCTACATATTTATTATTTAAGGAAATATTCTTTGTTGTAAGAAAACTTACTTGGAAAAAAAAAATGTTCCTTGGCTGGTAGAATAATTATCATTCTCTGTGTATGTTACCTTATGCATTGTGGTCCATTGTGGTCAATGTTGACCACTTACCTTTATCGTATCCAATCTTCTTTCTTCGGACCAGATCGGACTTACCTTTGTCGCTCCTGATCATGTACAATCTGGTCGTATTTCGACCAGATCAATAAGAAGGAAAAAAATACCTTCCATTGTTGGATCATTATCATGACCAATAGATAACATTACGTTCGGTTCGGATTATAAGCGAGCATCGATTACGATTGTATTGAAAAATGCACATCGAGAAGTTAATTTACAAAAAAATATCAATTTATCAAGAGACACGGTAGTGTCTCGCGCCAGGTACACGCGAAGCGAGACCGCACTGTGACTTAATTTTTTAAGTAAGACCGGGGAACTCCCGAGATTTTTACCTGCACAAGTAAATGCATTAAAATACAATTCTATTATAAAACTGCCGCACAGTATCAGCTTTGTCGCCAAAATTTATGTACTGTAATAAATGTGTCTATATGTTTATTTATCTATTTATATGTATGTCTAGGTGTCTAATTATATGACCCATTTTTCAGAAATTGGAGGAGTATTGCTTTAAGTTTTTTGTGAGAAACACGATAGACAAGGAGAATTTTAAAGAATTAGATTCCGATATGAAAGAAATGTTTTTAACTAGTAAAGTAAGCGAGTTTTACTTTTGTGATGATTTCGAACCTAATTTATTTGATAATAAATTTTGAACTGTTGGGTCAGGGACCATAAGCAAATGCGAGAGCAAATGTCTCTCATAGTTTATAGGAGGGATCCGAGGGATAGGGTCGGAAAGCGGAAAATGATGACGCGACATATTAACTGTTCGTTTTAATTAGAGAAGTGTGAATAAGTAATAAATTTAAGATTGTGTAAGAGAAATTACAAATATCTGTTAATAAATGAATTATTTTAAACAAATTCTGTTTAAATATATTGCTGGCTGTGTGTAAACAACAGAAACTAAATTTAAATAAATGTAAACGTCAGCCAAGGTCGTAGGCCTCATTTGTATTGCGCGCGGTTAAGATGGCGTGCGCGGCGGCAACGCCCATTGGCTAGGGACGTTAATTATTAACAGCGCTCGGGTATTGCGCGCGGTTCGAGATGGCGTTCGCGGCGGCAACGCCCATTGGCGGAGGACGCTGATTGGCGGGCGACGCCCAGGTTGCGCGCGGGATTTCGGTAGCGGCAGCAGCGGCTGCAAGACTTCGCTCACGACCGCCGACCAGGTCGTACGTAACGCTCACTATTCAAAGTTACATCGGAATAAAGTCCTGTGCTCAAGTTGTGTGTTCCTTGATTACTCGTCCCTGTGGAAATCCTTTCTGTCTGCCCTCAATCCTGACACCAAGCCCACTTAACCTCGGTTCAAAAGGGCTTTCCTTACATAAATAATAGTGATAGTTACTTCTAATGCCAACTTATGGGGTATGAATTTTAGAGATCATGGCAGTTGATATTTTTCCATTTGACTCATGATTCATAAGAAATGATTAAAAGATTGAATATTGGTATGAATCATAAAAATTATTCGACATGCGAAATTCCTCCGTTTGAAATTTCGGACCGTTAACTCACATCACGTTCCAGACGGCAACAGATAGATTTACATCACTAGTACACTGAAAAAAAAATTTATTTGATTTAAGTAAATATATTAACTTGAAATATATTTACTTGAATTAAATAATTATTTATTAAAATCTAGCAAATTTTTTTACTTTTAAGAAAATATTTATTTAATCGTTATTTTAAATCAAATAATATTTTCTTAAAACTGTGAAATAATTTTCTTACATGTAATAAATGCATTTACTTAAAAGTAGTAGCCAATTTCAAATAAATATTTGTTTAATTTAAGTTTTAAAATTACTTGAATAAAAAAAATATTTATTTAATTCAAGAAAACCAATTTAGTAATACTGGAATACTAAAAGCAAACAAATAATCACTTTCAATAACGAAATATATATTTTGTTTTAATAAATATTTCTTTGACTCAAGCAAATTCATATCTGTACATAATTAAATATTTTAGGCATATGTAAGATATAAATATTAAACTGATCCTCAACCAATTACAATCGAGAATATATTTATATCTTACATGTATCGATAAATATTAACTTATTTTATATATTATATATTAATATATTTATATTTTATATATAAATATCTAATAGAGCCCTCTCTCCCTCTCTCACTTTTTCTCTTTTCGACAATGCTGACATCATCATTTTGGTCGCGTCTGTGCTGCATCTGCAAATTGCAAATGTATACATCATGTACTATTATTATATTGCATTTGTAGAATTGTAGATGTAGCACGGACGCGCACCAAAATGATGTTTTATCGATAGTGTCGGCTAAATGAACGTGGCTACGTAGTACCAATTTCGAAAATGGATGTACTGGCGGTAGTGTACAGGAGCTGACAGCTGACAGGAGCTTTCGACACTCGAGTCTCGACAGTTCCTGAGAACGCTGAGTCTGGCTGAGTCCCACGAAACGAAAAAGACCGGGATGGCCTCTCTCAGGTTTCTCTCTGGTCTTATTCTTCAATTGTAAAATTTAGGATATTTTATTTCAGGATAGATTACAAAACTCAATAGACCAGATATAAGACAGAGATAAGAATGGATGAAACGGATCACATAGCTTTGATCGAGTGGTACTGTCGACAGCACTATTATAATGGCATGCTAGCTCATGTTAAGCAGGCGCGCGACGTTTATCCGAACAGCGAGCGACTGAGGCTCCTGCTCTGTCTGGCGTATATTCTCGTTGGCAAGAGCCACGAGGCCATCAAGGAGAGTTCCAGCTTGCTGAACTATGTGGATGTCACGCTGCCAGCATTGCTCGTGCAAAACGTTGCTCTGGTTGATGGCGATGTGGAAAGGAGCACCGTGACACAGATAGAGAACAGGATCCGAGACGAGCGCAGAAAAGCATCCTGTATCGCATTGTGTCTAGCAGCGTCCGTGTTACTCTTTTCTCGTCGAGCGAACAAGGCGAAGGAGTATGTGGATAGAGCGTGCAAATTGAAGCCCACGAATATCAATGTATTACTTGTTAAGGGATGGCTGGAGCTCAGTTTGAGATCAGGCACAGATGCTCCGGAGGCAGGGAACTCCTTTAATTTGGTTTTGAAGGAAGAGCCGAGGAATCTGAACGCGTTATTAGGCTCCGCAGAGATGAAACAACACGCCGGGGACTATCCAGGAGCCATCATGATACTGAACTCCTTGATCGTGCGCTATCCCAAGCAATCGTTTCCGTTGATAGAAAAAATGAAGTGCTTACTGGCAGCGAAGGATTGGGAACAAGTGCTGGAGTTGGTGAATCGTGTGCTCTCGATCGAGTCGAACAACTTAGACGCCATCAAGGCGAGCTCGGTGGTGGCTTTGTGCAGAGACGGCAATTCCAGTGAAGGTTTACCGCAATTACAGCTGTTTCTGCGTAACTTGCTGCTTGCTGAACCGAAGAACGTGTTCCTGCTGATTGAAAACTTGCGACTGTTCTCCAGTATCGCGTTCCAGGACCATGGAATTTTGTTGGAGTTGGCGCGGACAGCCGAGAAGATGCTGCAAGCGACATCGTCGAGCAGCACGGAGCTAATGGCAGAACTGGGTGACTTGTATGTCGCGCTGGGCAATGTTAAGGACGCTGAGCGCTGGTACAAGAACACCATCCGCGCAGATCCATCCTCTTTTGCGGCACTGTTGGGACTAGCACGCTGCCAGTTGATGCAGGGGTCTGCGGAGGATCTGGAGCAAGCACGGCAACAAGTAAATGAATGAATACACTAAAAAAATGCATATACTTTTTTAGAGACTAATCTCTAGATGTGTCGATTGACGTGATTGATTGAGTATATAGTAGAAGTTTATCTTGCGTACATTCCATAGGTGGAGATCATGATGGAGATACAGCCACACTCGACAAACGTGCAGCTGCTGTTCATGTCCGCAAAGATCACTTCTAACGAAAATAGCGTTAAGGCACTCGGTTACCTGGATTCGGCGGCGAATGTCTTGTTGAAAAGCTGCGAGGGTCTTTCTTATGGCTACGAGTATCTTAGCGAGTTTAAACCGGATTTATGCCTTGAAATTGCGAAGCAACGACTGATGTATTCTTTGAACAAGTCCCCGATGAGTGACGAGGTAACTATCGTCTTTAAAGAAGTCAATAAAAGCGAATATACTTTACTAATTTTATTTATTATTATTACTGGATTGTGAGCAAAAAATTGTATCAACCTTGTTTAATTCTGTTCTGCTTTTTAAGGTAGGTAGCGCAATAGAGAAGGAACCGAGCGTCCGCTTGTTAGAACAGCTTGTGGAAGCCTGTCCGGGTTCCAGCGTAGCTTTATTGCTGCTCAGTAAGGCCAGAATGCAAAGCGGCGACTATGAGGGCGCATTAGTTTTGCTCAGGAGATTGTTAGACTCGGTTGAACCGTCCAATGCACAGGCTCACCTCACAATGGCTCAGATTCTGGCGTATCAGGGCATGTATCAGCTAGCCTCGCAGAGCCTGGAAGTTGGCCTGAGCTACAACTTCAAGATCCGAGACGAGCCAGTCTATCATCTAATTGTCGGCATGGTGCAACGAGAGGCCGGCGATCTGCAGAACTGCGTTAAGAGCTGCCAGACAGCCATGTCGCTGGCAGGATTGACTGGCAGCGCCAACAGAAAATCCGATATGACCACATCGGACCGAGCGACGTTGTATCTAGAGCTGATTGCGGCATACAGTAAGGCAAGACGGTTTGCGGAGGCACTGGCGCTTGTCGATGAGGCGAAAGCAAATCTTGCCGGCACCGCTGAACTTGGAAGAATCACCATCGGCACTGCTGAGATTTATTTGGACATAGGAGAACTGGAGAACGCTGTCAGCTGCTTACGGAATATTCGTCCAGGACAACCGTATTACTTACAGGCACACACTAGATTGGCTGAGATCAATTTGAACTACAGGAAAGACCGTCAGGCATTCGCGAAGTGTTTCAGGTACAAAGAATTTAATCTTCATTATCTATTTGACATTTTGTTAACTAGTTTTTAAATTTATTGAACATGTTATGTATATGGGACCTAGGATGAAATATTATTATTAAATATCGCCGACATTTGCCTTTCAGAGAATTGGTGGAACATTGTCCTGGACCGAGAACGTACAGCATGCTGGGTAACGCTTACATGTCTATACAAGAGCCTGAGAGAGCAATAGAAGCGTACGAGCGAGCGCTTTCGCAGAATCCGATTAACAAAGTGGAAATTGCAAACAAAATGGGTAAAGCACTCGTCAAAGCACATCAATATGCAAAGGCGATCAGTTATTACAAGGATATAGTGAAACAGGACAATTGCGCTGCTTTAAAATTAGATCTGGCCAAATTGTATATGAAGATGAAACAGTATGACAAGGCGGAAGCCACTTTGGTGCAAGAGCTGCAAGGTAATTTTGCCCATTAAAATTAATATTATTATTTTATGTAAAATTAATATTTTATATGAAATGAATATCTACTATATACAAAATTAATAATATTTATAATAATGCTAAATATATTGACCAATCATCTACCTATATTTTTAGTCATAATAATATACTAGATTAAATTCATATCTATTTTTTTATTTTTCTTATATTTAGATAAGAGAGGCGAGTCCGATATCCTGAGCTTGGAGATGCGAGGACAAGAATTGCTGTTACTCGCCAAGGTGCGCGAGAAATCGGGCAACATCAGGGGCGCATTAGCGACTTTAAAGGAAGCCAAGGAGAATCAACACAGGTACATCCAACGTCTCGCTGTTTCGCCGGACGTCGCGGATCAGAGACACATGCTGGCGAATATCTGTCTGACAATGGCTGATTACGCGTCGACTTTACGCAATTATGACGAAGCCATTATATATTATAAGGAGGCATTGGCTCACAAGCCAACAGACGTAAATGCCCTACTTTCCTTGGCGAAGCTGTATATGCAGGTGAATAATATATACGGAATCATTAAATTTTTAAATCCCGAGACTAAAAATCTTGATTTCTAATGGAAATATTAATAGAAGAACCAATGGAATAAAAGTTTCGCGTCGATTTATTAAATGATTACCGAGATTTTCTATACTAATATAAATCTGAATATGTATTTATCAGATGAACAATTTAGACCGGTGCGCGCAGAATTGTTCCATCTTGTTGAACGCCGATCCCAACAACGAGGCTGCATCCGTGATGATGGCGGATCTCGCGTTCCGGAAGGTAGATTTCGAGACTGCGGCATTCCACTTTCGACAGTTGTTGATACGCCAACCCACCTATTGGACTGCCCTAGCGAGATTGATAGAAGTGTCGCGTAGAACAGGTTTCGCATTTGTAAATTTTTTCACTCTCGTTTGAGATATTTTGATAAGGAATTGATGTAATTTGTGTCGTAGGTGCTATGGACGATCTCGACGAGTGGTTGCAACGCGCGCAGGTCGCGATGGGTAGCGGCAACGTCGAAGCTGGCTTCTACTACTGCGCCGGATTGCTGGATTGGCGGACGGGCAAATTGAACTCCGCTCTTCGCAATTTCAACTTTGCACGACGTGATCCGGAATGGGGCCAACAGGCGATCTACAATATGATCGAAATCTGTCTGGATCCGGACGACGACACCACTCTATCGAACGAGGCCTTCAACGACGAGGACGACGAATATCAGGATTCGAGGACGATGGCTTTGAGGACGGCTTACCGACTGCTTCAGGTACATACATTTAATATCAATGTCGTCTTGCAAATCAATTTGATCCAACTTTTTTCTTGTTTGTATCCACCAAAAGCATAAGAAATTTTTATTAAAATATTTTTGATTAGTCTAATTTTAGTAATTATTTAAATAAAAGATATATTATTGTAGGAATTGAATCCCAAGGGCAGCCCTCACGAGGAATTAACCCATAAGCTGCTCAGCAACTTTTTCTTATTGGCCACCAAGCAGAAGTCTAACATCGAGAAAGCCCTGCAGGACTGTACTGCGTTGGCTAATCAGGAGACCTTGAGGGATCATGTAGGACCCGCTCTCGGGATGGCCACCGCACACATCTTGCTAAAGCAAACGCCGCGCGCTCGGAATCACTTGAAGCGCGTTAGCAAGAATGTTTGGACGTTCGAGGACGCTGAATACTTGGAGCGTTGCTGGTTGTTGCTGGCAGACATCTACGTGCAATCCAGCAAGTACGAGTTGGCGAACGAGTTGCTGAAACGAGTGCTGCAGCACAACGCTACCTGCGTGCGGGCTCACGAGCTGTCGGGTTAGATTACAATTTAAAATTACAGACTAATTAATACATAAAAAGTCGCATTTTAATTTTAATTGCAGAATTTTATTGCAAATTATTGTTCATCTTGACTTTTAGGCTACATCGCCGAGAAGGATCAGAATTATCGCGACGCAGCGGCGAGATACGCTCAGGCCTGGAAATGCGGCGGCAAAACAAAGCTGTCGGTCGGCTACAAGCTGGGTTACTGTTGCCTGAAGGCGAAAGCCTACGCTGACGCGATCGAAGCATGTAACGAAGTGCTGAAGCAGAGTACGGATTATCCGAGGATCAGGAAAGATATCTTGGAGAAGTGTATCAATAATCTTCGCACATGAAACATCCGAATTTGTTCAGCTTGAACTTGTATATCGATTGTTTACTTGTTACTACACATTGTACACACATCCGTCCTCCTTCACTATTGATGTAGATATGTAATAGTTTAGAGTGAATAAATATTTAGATAACTACTTAATCAATGTAGTATATTTCTGAAACATTTAGCAGTTTGTAATGGTTTGTAATATTAACCAAATTAATATTAACCAGTTTATTTGTTAGTAAAATATACGTTAAGACGATAACATCAAAGTTGCGAAACGGACGAAACGATCACTAAAATTGACGATTATTGGTTAACGATTAACATAATGATTAATTGGCCATGGTTATTTTACAAATCTATCCTTAGACTTCAGTTTAACACATTAGTTTACTATTATCCGCAACTAATGGAACGTTTTGTATCTTTGAATGTAACGATTATTCTAGTTTCTTCTGCGAAGTTAACTTATAGACAATTATCGAGACGTTATAATTTATCATAACAACTTAAAATTCTGTTTGATCGACGAGCGAGATTTACAGGTCCAGGTACATGATACGCGTGGCCGAAGCCGCGCCGCACAGTGCCAGAATACTGGCGACGTAAATCACTGCTGCGGTAGTGCCCGTGAAGCTAACGATCGTGCCTAAGCAGCAGGATAGCAGGAACTGCGCGAGGAATACCATAGAAGAGACGATGGCGACATCGGTCCCTAGACCGCGCACAAAGCCGCCGGAAACCGCATTGCCCTCGGTTGTCAGGGCGAATGTCGAGGACGCATGATAGTGTGCTACAAGTAGATAGGGCATGGTAAATAGCGTAGAATACATGACGCCAGCGGCCCACGAGAAGATGATGACGCCGACCGGATGCTTCGTTAGGGCCATTAGGAGCATGCCGACGCTGTAGAAGAGTAGCCCGTAGATGTAAACCTGGATGTGCATAAAAATATTCAAAGATGTAAACGTGAATGAAATATTTCGAAGATATTGTTTCTATTTTAGACATTCTTTCTCGATCATAGCGTGATTAATTACCTATGTATAATTGCAATTTAAAAACTTATAACTTTATATTTATTAAATGATGTAAGACTTTCCATATGATAGATTGTCGGCTATATCAAGACATCCAGAGAACGTTTACAGTGTTACAATAGATATACTCGAGTATATGTCATACAGATACCGAAATATTGTATATCAAAGTTCTATCGGACAGTGTTCTGCTAGAAAGTGCTTATATTGCTTGCAAAATATTATTTCTATTATTATTAGTCTTATAAATATTCGTAAACATTCTCCGGAAGAATCTTAAGTTTCCCGGGGCCCTCCCACTAACGCACGCGAGGACAACCGTGGAGTTTTAGCCGGTAAGAATTCGGCACTCCCCCCGTCTTTTCCAGAAGGCGGGGGGGTCTTCCCCCTCTTGAGGGGGCTACTGGGTAGTGCATGGGTAAACCGGGCTCGCCCGGGATCCCAGTAGTCGAAGATTTCTCCACGTTAAAAAAAAAATATTTGCAAACATACTTTAAGAAGTATAAATATAAAAATATCAATCTTAACTTAATATGAAATTGTAGAGAACCAAGGATTTTTTATGTCGAATTGAATTGAATCGAATTTAATTTCCTTTTCCGAATTTGAATCGCAAATCGAATCGACAAAATTTTATTCGAATCGAAGCGAATTAAATGAAATAAAATCAAATCGTTGAAATATAATTTTTAATTAACAATATAATTCGATATTATTAGATTAAATTTTAACACGTAGAGTCGTAGGTATAATATCATCAATCATAGAAATCATAGAATCATAGAATTTCGATTCGTATTCGAATAGTTCGCACATCTCTAACTATTTGATATTAGTATTTCTTAAACGTAATAAAGCTCTTACTTTACGCGCTCGGAAACGCTGGATCAGCCGCTCGATGATCAACGAGTAGCACGAGCAGGATAACGAGTACATGGACATGCCCCAGCATCCGAATCGCACGCCCTCCTCGTAGAGTTCCCGCTCGTCGGTGTCGGCGGGTGCCCGCGGATTCCCGCCGAATACCGCCTCGCCCACGAAATCCGTGAAGTACAGGGAGTAGCATACATGCGCCATCCAGCAGAAAAGATTCGTCAGGCACACCTGGCGAAGACTACGCGGCATGTAAACGATGGACAGCAGGTACTCCTTCAGGGTCGCCTTGTGGTTCGCTTCGCTCTCGATATCGTCGAAGCCGTAATTGACGTGGCTGCCTTCGGAAATAGGATCCTCGGAATGGTCAGAGAGTTGCGTCTGAAGCGGACGGAGGGTGAATTCCTTAATTGATAATTTTGACACTAGCGTCTATCAACAATCTTTTTCTATCAAGAAATTGATACATGTTTCCACTAGTTTCTCAATCGCAGATAAAGATCAGACAGTTAAACAGTTTTTCACTTCAGTCAAATCATGAAAAATTGTAAATAAAATGAGAACGCTAAGCTGAAAAGTGTCATTGGATTAAATATCGGGACAATACCGGCCCTATTGAAAACATTTTTATATTTTCTCAGAAATTTTCTAAATATTTCTTATGTTTTAGACAACTTAGATTTATGGAAAATTAAAAAAAAAAATATGTAAAATTTTTCAGATACCTACTTTCAGAAACAAGTGGATGAGGATTTTCGGAATGTTTTAGTATCTATATGTATGAAAATTTCTACGAAAATGCATGGATTTTCTCATATTTATTCAAATTTCTACAACGATGTGTTGGCAGGAAAAATCTGAAATATTTATTATTATTTTATTTGAGTTTCTAAAAAAACATTTAAATTCGAAATGTTTATAAAAAAAATCTAAAAATTTTGAAAGTTTTAAAATTTTCATAGAAATTCTGACTAATAATATAAAAAATTCCGAGACATTTTTCCATCAGGGTAACATTTTCGAGCTTACTTCCGTTTGCAAGGAATCCGTCTCATGCTCAGTATTAAGCGCACCGTACGTTTTCGACTCGTCAGGGATAATCTTATCGCGTTCGTCTTGCTTCTCTGTCCCTTGGACTTCTTCCAGAGCCTAAACGCAAAAAGAATTGTATTAAGCGATAAATAAAAATGACAGTAACATTATATATAGAAGCCACGTTCACCTTTGGCTCGTTCATTTGCCGGTACTGATCTCGCTCAAGTAATTGGAGAGGAATCTCCTGGAAGCTGGTAATGGTACATATGACACAGACGACGAAGATGATCGTGATGAGAGTGAAGGTCGCGTGCACATGTCCGCCCAGCATAATACCGAGCGATGTGGCGTCCCAATTGATGCCGCCTAAACCGTAGCCCATAAAGCCCCCCAAGCCTGCCATTATGGTGAACGTGCTTAAGCCTTTGGCATGGTCCTCTGTGAATATTTCAGACGTTAATCAAAGAGAAAAATCGCTTGTAGAGTTTATTAAAATTGTATATAATTATCTCTCTCTCTCGCTTGGTTTTTTTTACCTACAATATTCGTGTTCGTATTTAAAAAGATTAAATTGTATTTTAATTTGTCGATTCGAACGGGATTTATGTCGAATCCTGGAAAACACATATGGATGCTTACCAGGTACAGTGACATCAAGGAGATACGCCCTCGCTGGGCTCTGACAGGCGTCGGCGTCGAAGTCGAGCAACACCGTGCCGAGAATAGTGAAGAAGATGCCCCAGGAGTGCGAAGAAGCCCTTTCAACAGATTCGAGCGTTACCTCCTCGGGTAACTTCGCCGTTGTGCGATGTCCGAGCGGGATAGTCTCGTTCGTGCGGAACGGCATGTCGCCGAACAGGTAGCCAACGTGCTCGCCATTCGGTACCAAGATGAGTCCTGTAAAGGTGCAAAAATTCTCTTGTTGATGCTGAGATATACGTCACAAAAACATTTAAAACGTCTTAAGATAAGAACGGCAAATATGGTAAATAATTTAAAAAAAGCGAAAAATCTCTGGTGGAAAGAATTTTTCATATCATCATAATTTCTATGAAAATTTCAAGACTCAAAATTTGACTCAGAATTTTTACACGAATTAGAATACTTTTCAGAAAAATTTAGACAAAATAATAATAAAATATTTCAGATCTTTTCCGTCAACATTTTTGTAGAAATTTGAATAATTAAGTATGAGAAAAATAGAAAATTCACGCATCAGTTTATCAGAAATTTTCATACAATATTGAAATATCCCGAAAATCTTCATTCAATTATTTCTGAAAGTATCTGAGAAATTTTACATATTTTTCAGAATTTTTCATAAATCCAAAATATGAGAAGTTTTTAGAAAATTTCTGAAGAAAATATGAGAATTTTTTTCACCACAGGGACATCTCCGAAATAAAATAAATAAAATGAAGAAAATATAAAAAAGTCCACGGCTTGCCTATTAAAACTCCGAGCGCTAACAG
The DNA here is from genome assembly GCF_030848805.1 of Temnothorax longispinosus. NCBI lineage: Eukaryota > Metazoa > Arthropoda > Insecta > Hymenoptera > Formicidae > Temnothorax > Temnothorax longispinosus. The sequence continues at coordinate 16,316,843 of NC_092368.1, forward strand.
GAGGATGAAGGGTCGCCTCCTGCCGTACTTGAGTCTACAGCGATCGCTCATACTGCCGAGAATGGGTGTCACGAAGAAGCCTACGAGGGGGCTCAGCGCCCACACCAGGGTCATGTGCTGGTGATCGACGCCGATCTTCAGGAGCGTCGGCGAGACGAAAGCGGTCTCCGCCGCGTACGAGAACTCGATTCCCATTACGGCCGCCGATACCCTCACCAGTTCGGCGCGGGTCTTCTTCCTGAGATTATTAGGAAAAACAAATAGAGAAAAAGAAAACTGATACAACATATCTAGCATAATATTACACTGTTAAATATTAAAGAATGAAATTTAAACCAGTATCTTGAGTTAAATATTTTATTTTTAATTACCATGTGTGTCAAAATTTATTATTTTAACTCTATTGATCTAGTTAAATTAACATTGTTTTATAGTTAAATTTACGATATTAAGTAGGAGCAGTGGTGACCTATAAGAGTGGTTACAAATAACTCAAATTGAGTATAATTTGACACTATGAATTTAACTGTATAATATATATATTTCTATTAAATGTAACATAACATAGTTTGCAGGAGTTAATTTATGGGATAAAATCTCGGAATCGAACCTGGGACCCCATCAAATACGAGTCGATCTTTCACACGGAGCAACTCACTACATCTCATGTATAATGTTATTTTAAATATTCCCAGATAGCAGAGTGGCGTCAAGTGGCGTAATAGTGCAGTCAAAGTGACGGATTGTTGTCGTTAGAGACGTCACTTTGACGGCATTATAACGTCATTTGACGCACTCTGCTATCTGGGTTTATATTACATAATTATATTATGCATCTATACAAGAACAAAGGGATTAGTTCGACAGTACATTGATATACGTTAAGAGCTAATTGAATGTGAAATTCTTTACCTGTAGATGTGAGAATAGTCGTCCAAAGTGCGCTCTAATTTGGGCGGCCCCCGTAGATGATGCCTTAACCCTTCTAAGCCTTGATCCAGATTCAGACTGTTTTTCCATTCTTTCCACACGCTCCATCGTTCCCTGATGGAGTCGCGAACACCGTGAATCCTACCCATGAGTCCCTCATACTCGTGCAATTTGTCCACCATGATCAACCCCTTATCTCGCGCGACACAGGGTAAGCGATATAACGGTGGGGCACTCGAGTGTGTGGAGAAGTGTCATTGTTCAAAAAGGTGTCACTGGCGAACCGCAATTTCCATATTTTTTTCTCGCGGACTATTATAAGTGTCAACTGTAAAAAAAATATTGTTATTAATCACACAAATATCTTTCTTAAAGATAATTTCAAGAAGAAACATAGATACTTTTATAAAAAATTCCATTTTAGTTTCTCATTTATTTCAACAAGTAGGAAATAAATCAGCTCTGTAAAAGAAATAAAAATGTAATCTTAATCTTTTTTATTGACTAACCATGATTTTATTTTATATCTGTCATAAATGCGCGAGACAGATTGATCTTTTCGAATTAGGAAACTCCGCGTTGCATTATTCGTTGCGTTACATCATCAATTAAATATGAGCAACCCAAGCAACAAGAGATGGCACAAAGAACTCTCGATCTCAATCATCGTTGGCGGAATTTTGGCAGAAATACGAGTCGGTTTACGAGTCGACTGGACCACATCGCGAGCCGCGCGAGAAAACGCGGACGCGGACGGACGACGGACGACTGATCGCTGCAAGCTCGCCGCGGAAGCAAGCACGAAAGCTCGAGAAACGCCCGCGCAATCTCAGGAGAGGCACTCGCGAGACTCGCTTGATTCTCGATTCACTGAAATGAGTTTTCCGCGTACCGTTCAGAGGGTAGCTCGTTACTCCTGAAATCTCGTTGCTCCTAGTCAATGTGCCAAGACAGATCACTTCAATTTCAAAAACGACAAGTCGATGAAATTCACAGACTGACGTGAAAATCTGTGATTTCGAGTCACCTTGCGAAATCGATCTGTTTGAAAAAAAAAAAAGATTACTTTATAATTATTGTAAAAATATCAAAAATACTGAAACAATCTTCTTACAATTGAATGAGGGAAAGATTTTTCACCATCAGTACAGCGCAGTTCGAGCGATCATTTTGTTTCTACGAGTAAATCTGGGAGATCCGTCGGACTTTGCCGTTGTATTTTTCTTCATGGTAACGGCGGGAGGTTTACGCGATGTTCAATAAGGGGTGGAACAATCTCTCTCTTTCTCTCCCGGCATGGCACATGCAATCCGATTACCGCGTATAGCGGTAAATGCGTCTCGGTAAATCGAGCAAACACGAAGGTCTATTCATTTCGTCTCTCTTCGTCTTCTTCTTGCGCTCCATCTCACCCTCGTTAAATAAATAAATTACGGGGAAAAACGACGGTACGAAATGAGGAAATAAATGAGTTTTATGGGGACAACAAAGTGTGTATAGATCGATTATCGTTTATCGGCCTAATACGTAACTTCGACCAAGGCCATTCACGCAACGGAAGCTCCGCGCGTTGTAGGTCTTCGTGGCCGCTGATGTTCCGCGCTCGATATATCCCAGGCGAAGCTTTAACAGTGTCAACCTCCTAAATTCTCTTTAGAATATCGAACGCCGCTGTAAAATTAAATCCTTGGGCATCCGGGAGGCTCTCAAATCCTTTCTTTATCCTTACACATCTGCAAAAAAAAATCTTAAGAATATACGAACTAACGCGATTTTAATCTTACTTTTTCAGAGTAATTTATCTTGAATAGCTTCTTTTTCTCTAATTGAGATCGTGCTAAAAGCAAAATGTCTTTTGCAAAATGGAAATGATGTCATGCTAACGCTCAGTGAATAGGGATTATAAAAATAGCTTGAAAACGAGATGATATATATAAGGAGATTTCGCTCTTTTCATTGCTTTGAATTTTATTCTTGGACTTTCGAAGTTTCCCCTGCGCGGTCTAAAATCAATCCAGGTTTTCCGTCCTCGGAAGTAATACACTTCGAGGGATGTGAGTTTATTTCTCCGAAGGACGGAGCGAAGCCGATTGAAACCCAGCCTCACCCGGCCTTTTAAAAGAAACGCGGACGAATGCGGCAGGATACAATTCCCTCGCAGGAAATTACGTCTGCGAGTCCGCGCGTCAGTGGAGCGCTTCATTAACACGCGGTGCTATTTTCCACGCGCTTTTAAACCGCGGGGGATCAATATTCATTGTCGTCACCGTTGATATCGTCGATGTTGTTAAATGCTCGAGGGGACGCATTATCACTGATATGGGTTTCCAAGGGATAGGTATCGATACAAGATTTCGTATCACGACCGGAAATACGGAGAGTCAAGGCCGCGACGAGATCCGGAGATCGGAACGTCGTCGGACGGTTCCAAGGGAGTCTGATCAAGATCCGATGAGGGTCCGGCGAGATAAACCGCATCCAGATAGATAGAGGGTGTGCGTATTAGTGGTGCGTATAGGATTTGGCGGACGTCAATAGAGTCGCAATTAATAGTTTTCGCTCGTACCTTACTTGTTCTAATTAAGGCATCCCGGGTGTCCCGGTACGCGCCAATCGCTTCCGCAGGGCCGGCGCGAGAGATCAGATCGGATATTTTCAAGGAGTCACTCATCATTCATCACTGAAAATAATGGTTAAGATATATTTATCTCTATATAATTTATTAAGAACAAAAATAATCGGATCCGCACTATATTTATTAATTTATTAAGAAGAGAGAAAGTAATATAATTGTATGTTAATTAATTAAATTAATTTTCATTAAATAAATTATATTTAATTATACCAGATAGCGTTGCAAAAAGCAACTATATTATTCTAGTCATAAGAAGAATGAAAACGAAACTATAGTTCCAAGAACATTCTTACTAATCTCTCAGAGCAATCTTTTAGTTAAACCAATTAAGTCTTATTAACTCTCTTTATTTTGAAAGATCGCAATTCTTATGCTCTTGCAATTTTTCGTCGCAAATGCTATTAGTTAGAGATATCGATTTATTAAAGGTTTTATTTCTTTTTTATTCTACTTTCATTAATGTAGGTTGTACAACACAAATGTATAGCTTTTTTATTTGAAATTACATTGTATATAATTTTTAAATAATATATTAGATTGTGCATCTCTCTTAGAAAGTTAGCTTTTATCATCAGCTTCTTACAATTTCTATTGTAAAAAAGTTTTTCAATTCTCCTGTAAAGTTCAGATCGTTATATAGCTTCGCCCAAAGCTTTAAAGCAGATAAACGAACCTTCTTCACTATCTTCTATCTTGATATTTAACGATACAATGCGGTTAATTCATGCGTTTCTCATCGAGTCTATCGTGGCGCTAAAAAATCTACTGTCGACCCTGCGCATTCCTTTTGCCATTGGCCCATATTCGTCTAAATATCGCGCCGTACCCGAGGCAGTTAGGGTCGCGGCCACCGAAAGTGGTGAATGGCGAGGCCGCTGTCACCCATGAAAAAACGTCGCGCCTCTTCGTCGACGTATCTCGTCCCGATTCCAAAAAGCTTCCGCAGCATCTCAAGGCCGACGACTTCCACGTGTGCCCCTTCAGCATCATCTCTTTGAGGAGGGTGAGAAATGTATCTGTTCATGTTTCTCTTCACTTTTATATTTTGTCATATAAAATTTGTATAAAAACGGTATAGTTATATATTTAATCACAAGCATAAATTTGAAAAATAAGTCACCGTTTTGTCGGACTGTACAATTTCACAATGACAGCAGGATAACAATAAGAATTCTTTAAAATTTTGCTCGCAAATAAGATAAAAATCGCTAGGAATGTCCCCGGGATAATACCAAAGTTATTTATATCAATATCTTGTGATATCAAAGATATCCAGAAGATCAACGCCGAAGAAAATACCTACGACAATGACTTACCAAATGAATTGATAATCCGAGAAGCACAGAAATCCTTTCGACGATAGCGATCGATATAAAACTAATCCTCTTTAATCCTCGGGGCAACAATCGAATGGTCTCTCGAATCTCCCTTTCTTGTCGAAGACAACGATTTCGGTACACTGCGTAAAACAATCTGTAAATTGCGATTACACTTTGTGTTTTTCCGGCATTACATCATTCCACAATTTGTAAACGACAGAATTAATCGATCGCTCCCGAATAAAGAAGCGTGTTATCGACTTTTTTGTGGCCGATTAAATCTGGACATCGCAGATCAGACGATCGTAATCTCTCTCGACATCCATCTACGTTGATAACAAATATATCTCGAATGACACTTTAAATACCTATAAATATAATCATTCTATTAGACGTTTTAAAGTGTATGTAAATATAGACATTTCAACATAATGTTGTTTTTAAAATAAAATATACGCATACATGTGTATCTCTCCAGAAGATTATAATTTAGAACGGATAAATAGAGCTAAAGTAAATTACAAACTTGAATTTTAAAGGTCAAAGCGATATTAAAAGAATGCTATGAGGGACAAGAAGTAAAAAGTAATCTTTTGAAGAACGCAAAATTTAAATGTGTTATTTTATTTTAAATGGATTGGATTATGGTTTAATGAACTATTCTATTTTAAATGAAATTTAGATTGCGTAAGATCTTATTGAAATATTTTTAAGAACTTTAACGATTTGTTGAAAATATTAAAAGACGTATATTCCAACTCAGATTGTATTTCTTATCTAAATAGCTTTTGGAAGGAAAAATATAATTTACATAATAAGTCGATACATATATGTCGTTTATTTTTGGACTTTGTACTCGCGATCGCAATCGAAAGCCGTGCACGTGTCTGTCAACGAGTCAGTAACGCGTTTGTCAACATCGAATCAATCGATTCTTTTTAATCGGGATAAAATACTTTACTACTCTCATACAATAAATGATTCAGACACCCGCAAAAGGCTTCCCTAGATATTTCAGCAGCCTCAATTATAAATTAAGTCCGACAAAGATGAATATTTCATGTTTCGTCCGATAAATATGAGAATTTCACGTTTTTATAGAAAATTTTATAAAGATATAAATTTTAACATCAGTTCCAATAAAGTTTTAATTATTTAATAATGAGATATCAGAAAAAATTCTATATTAAATAAAGTACATTTTATTAGTTTTATGTATTAAATATTTAAATGTTTTTTGCCTTAAAAATAATTTATATTATATAATTAATATTATTTTTCCACGTCAAAATATTTTCTTATTATTTAATTGTATTAAAATTCAATCTAATAATAATAGTTAATTAAAAATTATATTTCAACGATTCGATTCATTTCGATTTAGATAAAATTTCGTCGATTTGATTCGATTCAAATTCGATTCGAAAAAGGAAATAAAATTCAATTAAAAAATTAAAAAAATCTAATTTTTGTATATCTTTATGGTGTTGGTACAATCCGAAACAAAGAGATGATTAATTTTTTTCAAGTTTAAAGTAGTATTTGACTCCGATTAGATTTGTCCGTAAAAATCTTTCCGCCGATCTGATTTCGCGACTATTTACGTATGTAAAATTCTTTTCCGTTCAGGTGTGTGTGGACGCGTTATCGTTTTATATATAAATAGCACGTTGCACGTTGAACTGATCTTGTCACGCAATCGCTGGCGCCTTCGCTTTCGGAAACGCGGAATTGCCCACAATTATTTTGTACTTGCGAGATGAGCGACGATGACGAATCGCCGTTTTTGTATATATTCTTATCACATGGAAAATTCCAAGAAAACATGGGATCAATCGCGTAGATAATAAATAGGCACCGGTAAGCGCCGTCTTTGTCACTTCCCTATTGGCCCTCGGCGATCGCCAGATAATGCCGTTCGTAGTGGAGGTTTTATTTGTCAAGAGAGAAGCGCGACAGACAAATAATACGTAAGAAATGGGGGGAAAGTGGCATCTTTTACACGTGCTACCGTTTTATGACCTTTTAACGTCGCACTGGCGTTTTTACGAGTAAGCCGTTGGCGGGTTCACGTTCCTCGAACATGATACTCCGAATATCTCGGAGCTGTATGTTATGATTAAGGTATCTCAGGTTGATGCAAAAGGTCTGGCATATTTGTCAAGTAAAATCGAAAACAAATTTACAGTGAAGCAAAATTGCCGTCGCGGGCTCTTCTTCATTTAGACAGAAATTTTTCAATTATATATATATATATATTTTGTGGTATTTTATTTAAATTTACCGAAATAAAGTTTGAAGGAGTAATTCATCTGCTTTACTTGTAAAGCTCTGACAATTCTATAGTATAATATCAAATTGTTTTTATAAATGTGAGAAACGCGAATGTTGTTTTGCACAATCAATAGTATGATTTATATTCTGCACAATAATTTTATAAAATTGTTAAGATTTTGACAATAATCTTTTATTATCGATTTATTAAACATTTTATAAAATTACCTAACAATTTCGAGGCATTCTATATATCTTTTTTTCAGCTATATCGAACGTTCGCGTTATTGTTTCCGAACTCAGACTCACGTGACGGTTTCCTATATCCCAATACGAGATATGACATCTTTGACATCACAAACCTTTCTGTATGACGCATCTCAATGAATGTGCATCTCGTTAATACCTGAAATCGGGAAATCGTTATCTTCTGTATTTAAGCGCGAGGAATCACTCAGATTCACGTGAATGATAGATCTCTTAATTAGTCTTAATACGGTAATAAAGTATTGCTAAGATGTTACATAGAAAGTCAGACCCGTGAAAAATGTATGAATATATAAAAATGAATAGATTGGCGATTGTTGATAGATAAATTAAGAAGGTAATTTATAAAATGTATGGATAATGAATAGATTTATGATTGTCGATAAATCAAGAAAATAATAAAAAAAATGTATAAAGCTAAAAGAAGGTTACCCGGCCAGTGAAACAATGTATTTTACATTTTAACAATTAACAGTTCTAAAAAAATTGCCTTACAAAGTGATGGGCAAGGACAATCGAAAATAACGAATTAAAAATGAATAAATAATTTATTGCGTGTTGAACGTCGAAAATATTCGCCGCAGCGAATACGCAGCTTTATTCACGTGATTGATAAATAATATATTCATAATTCACATGCAATAATAAATTAATATGACAGGTGACTTTAGGTAATATATGTTTGATGCTGCAGATCTCTTATCTCTTATCATCTTATGACTGAAACTCGAACAAATTAATGACGTAATAAAATATTGCCCGCATGACACAATTTCACGAAGGGACGTTATCTTGTGAAATTGCGACGAAATAATAACGATCAAACAAGCAAAAAGTGCTTGTCAACTTCCGCGTGCTCGGATCGTAAATTATGTGTTTGTGAGTTTACGTCATAAATATAGCAATCATTTTGCATTAGGCGTACACGTTTATTATGCATCCAGAAATTATCGCCAAAAATTAACGAACAAATTTTAATCGAAAAACCATGCAAAATACTGATAAATATTTATTAATAATAATTAAAAAAAGATCAATACGTTATGCGATAAAAAATCTATGAAAATATAACTTGGATTTTTATTTACCTCCTTCGGCTTAATTCTTTGTTGCACAAATTTTTCTGTTTAATATTTTGAATGTTAATATATGGAGGTTTTTGGGGTTGCTAATTGTAAATTAAAATTTAATAAATCAAAATGGCGGATATATGTCAGCCAAGTTAAAAGAAAAATTATAAAATTTTATACATAAAAGTTTTTTAGGTTTTTGATTTTAAATCTACAGTCAGAATATGAAAATACAAAGCAAAGTGTTAAGTTCCAATTTTAATAAAATTTTACATACACATAGGTGAGGTAAATAGATGAGTTTAGAAATTATCAGTGATATAGCGGAAAAATTAATTACATACATTTATGTTATTCTTGTATGCATACAAGTCTTAGAAACGTATAACGATACGATAAATACATAAAGCAATTATGAGATAAAACACAGGAAAGCTGCGAAAAAGTAGGTGTTCCTATATAGGGACATTATGCAACAAAGGGTTAAGGATAGAATAATCGAACACAGTTATTAAAAATGTGGCCATTAGTAAGTAACAGTTTACGTTAAATTTATATTTAATTATATTTAATGTATAAATTAGTTTTTTTTTAATTGCAGAATGTTTCTTACCACACTTACCAGTTGACCCGTGTCGACTTATCTTCTCCTTTTTTTTTAGATTGTTCAAATCATCATAAAGCCGTCTTTTATATGCCTTTAAATCCCTTACTTTCTTTCCACGCGGATTTTCTTATTTTGGGAAAATCCGAAGGCTCCTCAGCCCCTCTTCTCGCGGAGGCGGATGATATCTTATCTCACAAATCAGTCAAGGTGCGCGAAGCAATCCATGGTCCATGATCATTCGTCCGATCGCGACCGCGCGAAGAAGCGGCTGCTCGCCGACCGTCCGGGTTTCTTTTCGCAGAGAGACGGAAACTTCGCGAAGAGAGGAACTTCTCGCAGAGTTCTTCTGACTGACTACTGATCTTGCTGTTCGCCGATCGACGTCGCTTTCCCAGGGGTGGTAGTCCAACATCAGGGGTGGAATTCACGGTAGCGACGCCGACAGGATACCACCTTGGCTGTTCACCGTTCACCAATGAACGTGGGGCGTCGCCCTTGTCAAGTACAACATCGCGGCAACTGCAGTAGCAGCACCAGGAAGCGACGGCACTGCGACGGCACGTCCACGAAGGAGAACTTCCGACGCGCGAGCACCTGCAGAACGTCCAGCGATTTAAGCGGCGATCATGGGTAAGTTCCACCTCGAGATGTTCGACTATTTCATTAATGATTAATTATTATTATCATGAATAATCATCAGTATTTTGTGTTCAGTTATTTTGAGGTTTTTCTGTGAAAATTTTTATATCTCGCAATCGTATTTTCTAACAATTTCTATTTCAAATTTAATAAAAAATGTAAAAATGATTTAGTTGAAAGGTGTTATTCACTTTTTTTTTATTTTTCTTGTTATAGGACTCGACTTCCTGGCAGACGGAGGTGCCGACTTCGAGCATGCAATCACCGTAACAGGTAAGGAGAATTCTGTGAAAAAATTAAATATCTAATAATCTAATTTCAAAGACCAAGTGCTTATTAATCATGCAATTTTACCACAGTTTGAGACATTTCATAAAATTTTACGACAATTTATAAGCGTTATCGAAATCTAAAAAAAAGAATCTAAAGACATCAGAACTTTTGCGGGATCGATCATCTCGCGCAAGATGATCCTTAATATTGATTACAATTCTCCATCAAATCCATCAAATTTTCAAATCATGGATCTTATCAAATCCAATGTGCGTTAGGTTTTGGAAGGTTCCATTACATGCTGCTCGCCGTCTGCGGCCTGATTTATATGGACACGGCGATCGGCGTGACGATACTTTCGTTCGTACTTCCGGCGGCGCAATGCGACCTGGAGATGGACTCTACCGCGAAGGGTTGGCTGACTGCTTCTCCGATGCTAGGTCGGTGTTTGTCTCGTCTCTCGTTTCGTCGGCGCCAGCCTTTATTTATCGAAGAACATCGTTTAGATTGATATGTGAGATACTTTTGCAGGTATGTTGATTGGATCGTACATATGGGGATGCCTGGCTGACACGAAGGGTAGGAAAATCGTGTTGATAGCTACGCTGCTGATGGACGGCGTCGTGGGCATCGTGTCTTCGTTCGTTCAGTACTTCTGGGTGTTCCTGATCTTCCGGTTCTTCAACGGCTTCGCGTGAGTATGGATAGGATAGACTCTCTGCTAAAAATGAAGTCAATTTTTCGTTAACGAAAATGTCGAGAATAAACATTTAAATCAGAATTTTCTAATTAATAGGGGACTTATTGTTAGCCAATAGAATTAGAACACTGTTAAAATAAAGCCCACTTGAAATTACCTAAGAAATGTGTTGGGCATCTATTTTTATTCCCCTGAAGTTTAATATAAATCCTATAATTGTTTGTAAACGCTTGTACCTCGAAACTAGAAATTAAAATGCTTATTATAGCTCGCCTCATTTTCGTTAAATTGACTTTGCTCTTATTGAAAAATCTGTCATTCAAATAAAAATGGAGAATCAATCATTAAGATTATTATCATGCACATATAGAATAATATGTAGAAAGTTCTGTATACATGATATGATATAATATAATATAATATAATATAATATAATATAATATAATATAATATAATATAATATAATATAATATAATATAATATAATATAATATAATATAATATAATATAATATAATATAATATAATATAATATAATATAATATAATATAATATAATATAATATAATATAATATAATATAATATAATATAATATAATATAATATAATATAATATAATATAAAGTTATAACATTAAATTAACAAAGTTTCGATCGTTACGCAGTGTGACCGGCGCCATGGGCATCTGCTTTCCGTATCTCGGCGAGTTTCAACCCACGAAATACCGCGAACGCTGTCTCTGCTGGATGGAGATGTTCTGGACAGTCGGCGTGATAGTTTTGCCGCGTAAGTATAATTTCCGTCCCTTATCAATCTACCTTTAAGAGGCAAAAATCCAAGAAGTCGGAATCCAAGTCGAAATCATTTCTAGTGATCGCTTGGCTGATCATCCCTATGGACCTCACTATCGTGAGCGAGACGTTCTACTTTAAGTCCTGGAATCTCTTTGTCGCGCTCTGCGCTCTGCCATCGCTCATGCTCGGCCTGTGGCTATTTGCTTTCCCCGAGAGCCCGAAGTTTCTGCTGGAGTGCGGCGAGACCGATGCCGCCCTCGAGGTGTTCAAGTGGATTTACTCGAGAAACACCGGCGCCGATCCAGAAACCTATCCGGTAACATTATTTTAACTTTTTCATTCTAGAAATGATGAAAGGCAATAATTCTAAGTATTCTTACATGTATGTCTTCCTAGAATTTAAATAAAAAAATTAATATAGATTTTTCATGTAGACTGCTTTATAAACAATAGCAATTGATAACAATCTTAAATACTTTATAAGTGTCTAATGAACGTTAATGGTGAAATAAGATATGCGTGACTAAAAAAAAAGCGATTTTTAGTTCATTATTTTCAGGTATTTAGAGAACGTGGAAGGGACTAAGTTTAAAAAAATAAAATATATTTTATTTTATCCTCTTTTTTTCTCTCCTGGTTCTGCAGGTGAAGTGTTTGCAAGAGAAGGCGAAGGACAAAAGCACCAGATCGCTGAAGCTGCACAAGCGGAAGGATCTGAAGGTCCTGTTCGCGGAAATACGTGATCTGACAAGCGCGCTCTGCAAGCCGCCCTATTTGCGCAACACCGCGCTCGCTTGCGCTATTCAATTTGGACTCACCAGTAGCTATTACACACTGATGGTCTGGTTCCCGGAATTGTTTACTAGGTAAATCTTTTAATTGATGCGCGTCAATTCTTTTGAATTCTTAGGCCGGAAGAAGCTCTTTAAATATAAAATCATAATAACGAGAGAACGTATGTTGTAGTTGTAAACGCAAATAAAATTTAAAAATATAATATAAAATATAAAGGGCATTTTGTACCACTAAAAATAAGTCTCTTTTCTATTCTCTTCTTCTTTTCTTTTTTCTTCCTGCCAATAATTCCGCTTAAGGGTCGATTCAGACACAACCGTGCCGTACCCGTATCGTTAACATTAGACAAGGATGGAGACAATAGGTATACTTGTCTGATATTTCTATTTCGTGCACGGTACGGATACGGCACGGCTGTGTCTGAATCGACCCTAAACTTTCACCGACCGTCTTCTTTAACGGTCTAATTTTGTTTCGCTTATGCAACTTGCAATATCTTAGTGCTAATTTAATCCCCGTTTGCGTTGTATTCAATAGATTCGAGCAGTTCGAGCACGCGAATCCCGGCGAGACCACGTCGGTGTGCATAGTGTCCTCTCTGCCGGACAACACGACCTTCTTCGACCCTTACGGATGCGATACGATAATCGCGCCCTCCGTTTATCTGCACACCGTGTACATCGGCCTCGCGTGTATTCCCGGCTCGATTATCCTACCCCTTTTCGTGCACAAACTGGGCGCAAAGTTCTTCCTGAGTGAGTGATAATATTTGACTTGGGATACCCTTGGATACCCTTAAGGGACAGAAGGAGAAATCGATCGGGCAGCTATTTAGATAAATATGTCCAATTAGATTCCGATTCTCATAACAAAATTAGATTAGAGTCTAATAATTTGAATCTAATTAGATCTCTAAAACGTTTGTTTAAATTTTGAGACCTTAATATTTTCATATAATTAGATTCCAATTAGAATTAAACGAGACGCGCGCTACGTTACATTTTCAGTCGTGTCGCTGGTGGTTTCCGGCGCGGTGACGGTGGGCTTCTACTACGTGGTAAATTCGACGCAGAACCTGGTGCTCTCGTGCGTATTCGAGGCCCTCACGTCTCTCGGAATCTCTCTAGTCTACTGCGTGATCGTCGACATGTTTCCGACGAATCTCAGGTGAGCAAATTGCGATTCGAACGCCTTCAGTTCTTCTGATTTTTGGGATTCATTAATCCGGTGTCACGTTACAGAGTGATGGCCGCGGCTCTGTCAATGACCATGGGGCGTCTAGGTGCTCTGATCGGCAACCTGGTGTTCGGTTATCTGATCGATTTAGCCTGCGTGATCCCCATCATACTGTTCGCCGCGTTTCTCTTCGGTAAGAAGATCTTTACAGTACCTGAAGTTTGATTCTCTGATCAGGACCTAAATGTTTAAATTCTTCCCCGAACATGCGCGGATAGAAGAGCGTTATTTGGTCTCTTGTCTTATTTGTATAAATATTAATTAGTTTTTATACTAAGTGAGTCATGACTATGTTAACAATATCAAGTATAAAATAAATAAGAAATGTATCAATATACGGATGGGCTGGATCTTTTTTGTGTCGGCTAATATTATTTGCGTGAATTTATATCAAGAGACACGGTAGTGTCTCGCGCCATACATTTTTCGCCCAGCAAACTATCTTTTGCAATGGTTTTAAAGATTCATATTGGTATCAATGTTATTAAATTGATTATCAATTTAATTATGTGATTGTACTATTCTAGCTTTAACTTGAGACTGCGTTTCAAAACCGGTAATAGCGACGCGTAGTTTGCTGGGCGAAAAATGTACATAAATTCATGCGAATAATATTATTAGACGCAAAAGATCCAGCTCGACAGTATATCTATATTGGCATATTTCGCTTTTTACTTAATTGAGTTCTGTTCGTGTTCCATGAATATACGAATACTGAGCGATATTAACTTATCTGCTTACTGTAACCATTTAATTTGTTCGCTAGAACCGTTTCGACTATAAGATTTTACATTAGTGATTCTAATGTGTATGAGATGTAGAAAATAAGTGTAGCTTAATCCACTCGAATACAGTGATATAATAATATAATTCGATTTCAGCCTGCGGTATCTTCTCGTTTCTGTTGCCGAGGACGGGGAAGGACACGCTGGAATAGCAGAGGGAGAATCTTTCTCGTGTTTTTGCTCGGACGACCTGAGGAATCTGTGCTTTGGACTACTCTCTCTTTTCTCGCGGTGTTCGTTGTATTTATTAATAAATTTATTTGCTAAAAAAGAAACACGAGTTTATTCGTATCTCCTCTCTGAAGACGATGCGCGAACGGGAGGCCCTGCAAAGTCAGAATTTATTTTCCATTTCTATATTTAAAGGAAGAGAACATATTAAAGTTTCAACTAAATCTGAGCACGGACGTTTTCGGAAGTACAGCCACAACATATGTCAAGGTCAAGGTCATCGGAGGTGCCTCCCCTAAAATGTATAATTACCCTATTTTCTTTATATATTTACTCGCATATGTGCGGGATTAAAAAATCCCTCTTCAATTAAATCCTAATCGCGCGCGTGTTAAAACCCTCAATTCTAGGTTGCGTTCGAAAACTTTACTCGGGTGCACACCGCGTCGTTCTGTCTTTGTTCAATTTTTAGTAAGTAACAAAGATAGAACAATGCGGTGTGCATCCGAGTAAAGTTTTCGAACGCAGCCCTAACATTTCCCAAAAGCTCAAGTGATAATATCACTTTGAGATATCCCGCTGGATTAACCAGCAAATCAGGTCCTTTATATGAATCGTATCGCGATCTGAATTAAAATATTAGATTTATACTAAATTGTAATACGGGTAGGTAGGACAATGGAAATGGATAGAGAGGTACATACTACTATAAATTGGAATATGGGTAGGTAGGTAGGGATACGGGCATACGGGTAGGTAGGGATTCGGGTAGGTAGGTGGTATGTCGATGGTAGATACGTTCGTTTTCCGACACTGCTGATAAAACATTATTTTGGTGTGCGTCCGCGCTACATCTGCAAATGTATCGGTGTGTTATACATATATTCTCTCTGATATATACTACATTTGCAGATGTAGCACGGATGCGCACCAAAATAATGTTTTATCGGCAGTGTCGGAAAATGAACGTGGCTACGTAGTACCAATTTCGAAAATGGATGTACTGGCGGTAGCGTACAGGCAGTGTTGCCAGAGTTAGTACAATTGTACTAGATTTAGTACTTTTGTACCTCATAGAAGTTAGCCGGACAACTTCGACTTATGCAATTTTTTTCTTTTTTACGAATTGTTAAGTACACAGTACGTTTGAATCTCGTAGTGCCTCGGGCATTCTAGCTGCGCGACCCGTTTCTGTTGCCTTCCGGTGACTGTGCGTACAGGGCCCGAGGCCCGAAAAAGGCCGGGATGGCCTCTCTGTCCATAGTGTATAGGCAGGTATAGAGTATAGGTCAGCTGACATGTTTATTTTGAATTTTGAACATGTTTGTGAAACGGTTATTGTTCAGATAACATTTGTCGATTATTAAAACAGAAAAATATTACTTCTTAAAAAGAATAAATCTCTATAATAAAGTGTATTACGTTAAGTGTATTACGTTATTATTTTAACTATATCGGATTTGAATTGTTCGAATTTCTCTGATATATTTTATTTATAGGCTTGAAAAATTTAAACATTTAAATATTTTAAATATTTTAGATATTTTAAAATTTAAATATTTAAATATTTTAAAATTCAATTATTTTAAATTTTGAATTTGCTATTCGAATTAGAACTCAGACACAATGAAAGGAATAAGGAACAAGAAATTAAACATAGCCGCATCGTTTTTCAAGACGCACAGCTACTCTCTTTTTTCAAGATACGGAATTCTCTCTATGTTTAATTCCTTGTTCCTTATTTTTCTCATTGTGTATGAGCCCTTATTTAACACTACGTGGACACTGTGTTTTTTGAAGCACTCACCTGGACACCCTGGGACTTTCAAGTCTAAAAAGTTTTGAACGTGTTTCTGTGTTACAAAAAATCTATAAAAATTAATGTATTATCTTTAAGGTTTCAAAGAGTGATTTCTATACTTACATAAGGCCGGAACTGTCGCAATTTTTTTTTAAACGTTATAGGAGAAAACTGTAAAGTATGAAAAATTGACTGTGTCTTAAAAGGCTTATGGTATGGGCCACACAAAGTGTTAAATTACAAAAACACCGGAAAATTCCAAATACTATCTTCAACAGATATATAAGATGTTTGTAGAAAAAATGACCATTAATAAGTTATCGAGAGCGATAACTTAATAGATCTGTAGATAATTCAATATTCTACTGCAGTTGAAATTTTACCAATGATTAACACGTTATATTGCTTTGTCCAAAAATTAATTTACGTTAAACTATGTATATTTTTATATTAAATAATTATAAGATTGTATATAATATTAGAAATATGTTTTTATTTAAATCTATAAATTTTTGCAATATATGGTGCATCACACATAATATTATACTAGAGATTAGACTTATTATACATAGATTCATAGATTATTATTTTTATGAAAGAAGAGATATAAGTTGGAGAGCGAAACACATATACATACAAGAAAAATATTACATGAATGACTGTTGAGTTACGTGTAGGTAAACATGCGAGCAGAACGTGGCAGTCAAGCACGATCGTTTATTTTCGTATTCATATAATTAAAATATCTTTTTAATGATAGAACTTCAGATAGTTTTTGATAATTTTAGAAATCTTAATGTTTAGGAACAGTCTCCTGCTATAATAGTTCTTAAGCAAACTTTGAATAAATTTTTTCTGTGCTTTCTTCCTTAATTTTTTCTTCTTTCTGATTATTAAAACTATAATAACACTTTTAATTTTTTCTTAAAAAACTTTCTAAATAAGACAACTATTTATCATAATGACTCAAATTTTTATTATATTTAATATCTTATCAATTAGGATTGGTAAAAACAGACTTCTTATAATAAGTAAGAGTCACTTGAAGACAGTGACAACAGAAATTTTTTAAAGTTTTTACTTTTTTATTAATCTATACTATTATTATAAAGCAACAGGGTTTGCATTTTTTTTGTTCGCTATGATCTCGGAAACCAATGGACCGAATTTTTACCAAACGTATATGAAATAGGGGTAGAATTTCCCGGGGAGTGCTATAGGGTGTATAGTTTTTTGTTACCGATCTTCTGGAAACCGGTTTTTCTAATTTCTTCAATTTTTCGGGAAATAATTGGCCGAATCTCAAAGAATTATAGATCAAGCAGGGGCAGAATTTTTCGGGGAGTGCTATAAACTGTATAATTTTTCGTTACCGATCTTTTTGGAAGCCGGTACGGAAATTTTTTCAATTTTTCGGGAATTTATTGACCGAATCTTAAAGAAGTAGTGGTAGAATTTTACGGGGAGTGCCATGATGTGTTTGTCAGTGTTGTCAACCAACAGTTTTTGTTACCGATATTTTTGGAAACCGGTTTTTTTAATTTTTCCAATTTTTAGGGAAATAATTGATTGAATCTCAAAACATTATACATGAAGAAGGAGTATAATTTCCCGGGGAGTGCTATAAAGTGTACTATTTTTTGTTACCGATCTTTTTGGAAACCGGTTTGGAATGACCGAATCTCAAAGAATTGTACATAAAGTAGGGGTTGAATTTCCCGGGGAGTGCCATAAAGTATATAATTTTTCGTTACCGATCTTTTAAAAACCAGTTTTTTTAATTTTTTCAATTTTTCAGGAAATAATAAGGGGGGAGGGGGAGGGGAGAGGGAGGGAAAGAAAGAGAGACTATTTGCGTGTCTTAATACACATGTTCTCCGGGGCGAAGCCCGGCGAGGCATGCTAGTATCTTTATAGTCGCAATACTTCAAATTTGAAACAACTCTCTCTTTCTTTTTTTCTCTTTGTGTGCTTTACTATTCATGGTTTAATCTATCTATTTTTGTACAAAATAAAACACGCATGTGTGTATGTGTTATGGCATATTCGGTATTTAAAATAATCTGAAAAAGAATGACGGCGCCGTCACTTTCATAAAATTAGGAAAACTCAAAGACACAACGAAAAAACGAAAAAAGAAAATAGCGCTGACCGGCGTAACTGGACATCAAATATACACCCTCGGGAAGATACGAGCATCCATATACGATTAGGCAAGGAAAAAATACGGCATACAATGTACGTAGTACAAGATGATTTCCCGATGGACCACCAAGGTATTCTGGGAATCAATTTCCTGAAAAAACATCAAGCCGTACCCAATCACGCCAAAAATCGATTAAAAATCGGTACCGCGACATTAAAATTACAGCCGTATCTCGAAAGTTTACCTACTTTACCACCGCGTAGCGAGACAATAATATCCGCGATAATCAAGACAAATAAAGTAGTAGGTATCGTAAGAGGCAAAGAAGTAATTCCGAGAGTATTTATCGGTAACTGTAGGGTAAAACCGATAGACTTTATCTGCCCAATAAGCATATAGGAAACGTTACTGAAAAGCCCGTCGAAATTATCACACCGCATGTAACTCTAGAAGAGGTGCCGGTGAATGACACGGTTGAGGTACTCACATTACCCGCGACGGAAGAGCGCAAATCAATTCAAGAACAACGCGAGAAACGTAAAAAACGCATAAAAATCTTAAATAATAGAGAAGGAAAGATGTTAGAGCAGAGATGCGACAATTTCTGCGATGTACTTCATTTGGAAAACGATAAGCTAACACACACCACGGCGGTGAAACATGAGATCACGACGCGAGCTCATAGCGCGCCGGCGAACATCCGCCTACCCGAGAAGCATAAAGAAAAAGTAAATAAAAAATCTGACGTTTCAAGAGAAATAAAATTACGCATCGTTATACATTTTCTCATCCTCTATCAGCACCTCACACAGGAGCGTCGGCGTCGTCCGTACCACCGTACGAAGTGACGCAATTTATCAACGAGCCAGGTATCTATTTCGAGAGAATCGGACACCTGCAGCAAACGAAGGCAATTAGCGTGGAAATTAGCGATACGAATAGACGTAACCGCATTAAAAATCAGACACCAACAGCTCCAAAGATACCTAGAGAATACCGAGGAACTTTGCAGTTATGCCACTGGAGACGTCAAAAATAAATGCCAGATTGCTCTCCGGACCTATAAGAGAAAAAACGATAAAACGACACGCGCCCTAGAACACTTACAAACAATTTACAAGTCACCCGTAATTAAGCGAGAGTTAATCAATGCCATTGGAGAGATTAGTAAAACTCTATTTGGTACCATGGATGCTGAAGACGCAAAAACAATCAACGAGCAATTACAAATACTTAATAATCAGCAAGAGACGCTACAGCACGCAGCGAAGAACCAGCTGAAGATCATCAACTCCACATTAGGACACATGGAAAAATTGGAGCAGACGCTATCCCACAACGAAAATTTATTGGCAAACGTCACCAGGAAACTACACGATCAATTCATACACCGAGAGGAAATAGACGAACAAATAATACTGATAACCGACTATCTGACATATGCAAAAAATAACATCCTAATTACACGCGTACTTCCCATAGGGAACATAATCGTAGAATTACAGGAAGCAACCTTACACTTAGCCAAAGGATTGAACTTCCCATTTAAAATTCAGATCGGAAACTGGAACATTGCACTATACAAAAATACATAGACGTAAGCGCGTTGTTACGTCCGGGACGTCGGAGTGGGTTTGAGTGAAATGTTAAACCGTTTCGAATTCTTCAAGATGAACGCGAAGGTAAGTGAGACTCTATTTTAATTTCTTTCGCGCTTTGGGTCGCGCTGCATTCTCGAAGGATGAGACGAATTTCTTGCGTTAATATTTCTGAGCGGATGACGCGAGGTTTCGAACGCGTTTCGGCTGCCGGGGACGTTTGTCGCGAACTGGGGTCGTCTGGCACATCGGCGGGAAGCTCGGCTGTTACACCCCGTGACGGAACGGTGTTAAATATTTTTGGGTCGAATTCTCCGGCCGTATAGTAGGCTCGCCGAAGCCTTTTCAACTGGTGGGCCTGTCCCGAGCGCCTCGAACGCACCATAGGTGATGGCAGACTTACCGTAAGTTGGCTTACAAAATGGTTCTGGATCTTGTTTGCTATGTGTATATCGGCTTCCTTCGTGGTTAGCTCGTTTGCAAGGTTGTGTGGTTGTGTGCGTGTGTCGAATCCTCGTGCCAGAGTGGAAGTGTGTGTGACCCTTAGTGCTAGCGAGTAGTTAAGTTACTCGATAATCGGTATTTCCGAATCGGTTTTTATTTTATAATTTCAGAATCGAGGAAAAATTAGAGGAGCTTAGAGAACGCCCTGTGGGAGGCGCGCATCTAAGGTAAGGACCTGTCGAGAACGCCCTGCGATAGGCGCGCATCGACGCGAGGATCAAGCTTAGGATCGTCGAGAGGTAAGTTGAACACAATTATTGATGGAATATATTGCAACTGATTTATTGCTAACTGTCTTTTTGTTCTTTTTACAGATGGTCTCTCGGCACCATCAACAACGACGCACGCGACTAAGAGACACTTCTCGGCAATGAAAACGCTCGCGGTTAAGTTCTTTCAGCTGTGAAAGCGCTCGCGGCTAATAAGTGCCTTCGGCGGTGAACGCGCTCACGGCTAAGTTCTTTCGGCGGTGAGCGGCTCGCGGCTAAGTGCCTTCGGGAGTGAACGCGCTCGCGGCTAAGTTCTTTCGGCGGTGTACGCTCTCGCGACTAAGTTCGTTAGGCTCACTGTGCTCTAGAATAATAATGACTGCCGTAAACGGAATGCGAGTACTGACTGCCTACTATCGGCTCGCAGGGTCTGTATTTATACCCCTAGTTCGGCGGCGTCCCGGGGTAAGGGACTACGGTACGCGGGAAAATCACGTGAGACCATCCGAGTATCGCGTGATTTTGCGAGAGCGACGTGTGCCGGCGCCTACTATGAATATTACACTTAATAAAGGAACTTTTCAACTTATATGCTAGTTTAACTACTTTAATAATCTACATTTATATTTGACTATACTGACGACTTGAGTTGTAACAATATCGCAATCATTCCGCGTCGTTCGTTTATTTAATCGAATTTTGTGTGCCGAAGCGAAGATACGATGCTCGCGCGCGAATGTTGATTGGTTTCAAGGCGTTCTGGTGTAGTGCGAGACCCTTTTCAATGGTTTCGCACGTAACAGCGTACTACGACAATGAAAACGTGTATACTATCCTAGCGTTCCCAATAGCAGCATACCCGATATACGAAATTATAAAAATTACTCCCGTACCAATACACAACGACCATAATGTATTCACATTACTAGAACCCTCACACGCGCTGTTAGGAATAAACCGGGAAAAACATATAATTATCTAGTATTAAAGGAAAACGAGCTAAACAGATGTAAGCGTGATGATCGAAGCTACTACCGTAATATGTGATCAAAATTTCCCTGTATACCGTGTAACTGCGAATGCACCAAGCAAAGTGCAACTTTTTGTAAAAGCGTTTAAATATATAGAAAACCGTAGACAACGCCACATCTTTTCAACATCAAAAAGATCAGAGATAACGATTCAATGTAATGAACTTCCCGGAAGTAAAATTAAAATTGAAAAAACTGGAAAAATTACATTGCGCGATAACTGTAAATTAACTACACCTGACATATTTCTAGAAACAAACAACCGAATTTATACCAAACATATACAAATGTATTTACCGGAATTTAATGCAACTCATACCTTTAGAGGAAAGTATAACTTTAGACAACAGATTAGACTCTGAGAAAGAAATCAAGTTAGAACCAGTAATCAGAGATCCGTCAGAATTAATAAAGTTAAGT
Organism: Temnothorax longispinosus; assembly: GCF_030848805.1. NCBI lineage: Eukaryota > Metazoa > Arthropoda > Insecta > Hymenoptera > Formicidae > Temnothorax > Temnothorax longispinosus. The sequence goes on from NC_092368.1 coordinate 16,339,044, forward strand.
TTAAGCCTAGATAAAATTAATAAAAAGAAGTGGAAAATAACCAGCCAAGCATCTTTGCAAATAAGAATATTGTATATCCTGTAGGTTCCGCGACCCTACTTGTAGCCGTAGTAAGCGTTATACTGGTAGTCATTTATATAATAAAGAAAAAAAGGGAAACATTAAGAAGCTAAAGCGGGAAATCATAGCATACATATTAGCCCCTCAAGGAAAAAAAACACAAATAAATAAATAACGAAAAACTTCGTAAACCTCAGGTTTTTCTTTTTCCGCGGGGGAAGGAATGTTGTGAGCGCACAACGAATTAGAGATTAAGTATTGCACTTGGCAACTCCGAGTTGCTGACGCGAAGACCTGCATAAGTTTCGGGAATGACCAAATATGGTCATCCCGGACATCACCTGCCCGTTAGACCTTTGATCGCGGTATCAAAAACACTGACAAATAAGACAGCAATACCGAGCGGATAAAGCGCCCGCCTTTCCGACGAGCGGCGGGCAGTCGTCAGTTATAACAACGAAACGGTAACGTGCGTCTAACATATAAAAGTGTTTTAACTTCGCGAGTATCGGAACTAGAATAAAGGAGAACTGTTGTAAAATATCAAAGGGAAATATATTTGGCTCAATTGTGATACACATCGTGACGACTTATTCTCCGACCCGGTATCCTAGAATCCTGTGCCGAAACACTCTCCGTTTACGGCACAACATCATACATTTTACTAAAACACCAAAATATTCGAGAAAATTAATTTTCTTGAGATCATTTTAAAGAAAAATGATAATAAAACATATCTACACTTAATCAGGGCTATTTTTTGTGTGCATAGCTTAAAGCTAAGTAACGTTAACAGAAACAATTAAAAACTGTAAGTTTCAAGAAAAATAATAATAAAAATGGTAATAAACATTATAATAAGACATATATAACTACATATATAACTACTTTTTATGTGCATAGCCTAAATAAGGTATCAAAGTATAACGTTGATAGAAACAATTAAAAACTGTACATTTTTATTTCAATATTGGGTCAATAAAAATATGTGCATTACTAAATTCTATTGTCCAGTCATATATTGAAGAATTTATTCATCATCTTGTACAACTGTTGTTTTTTCGGACACGTAAAGTCCATCCAAAAACTTTCTAATATCCTTATTCTTTACCGTCGTTGACTGTTGAATGAGAGCAGCTAAAATATAGAATACAATGTTTAACGTTGCCAAGTTTATTTATTTGTTCGAAAACTACCGGTACTTATATGTATTAAAGTATTTACCTGAACGAGATACGTCCTCCAAGGAATTTCCTTCTATGATCAACTCGTCCTTCTGTTTGCCGGAATTTGCGACAGTCACACCTGGTGCCATTTTGACACGGCGTATGAATTTCTCGCCCAAAAAGTTACGGATTTCTATAACTGTATTACTCTCTGTAGTCACGCAATTAATAGGAAAGTGGGCGTATACAGCTCGCATTTTATATTGGTAGCCTTTTGTTACGCCTTTAAGCATATTCTCGATATGCGAGCACACGGTACGAACAGCAGCTAATTCTTCTTTCGTACCGGACCATTTTTCTACCTTCAGTAACCTCGGGCTGATCATCTAAAATACAGAATAAAGAATATTCACTTATAAGACATAAATACAAATATTGCAACATTTTGATATAAATTGCAAATATTTCAGATGTTGATTTATCATTTATGGGAAATGAAGGGGAATCCAAATTCTCATCACAATGGATACAATTACTCCAGTTTGTTCGTTTAAAATTAGACGATTACTGGAAGACAATTTTTCAAGAAACACGTACATCACATCTTTTGTAATAATAATATTCTACTTACACGAATGTCAAGCGCAAGGTGCTTGAAGAATCGTTTCAATACACCTCTTGGTCCTTTCACCGTTACTAGACGGGATTTGACGGTAACAGTCAATCCCTTTGGGATTTTAACCGTTTGATTAGTATCGGTTTTCTTCATTCTGTAACATAAATAATTTTATATATTTACACTTTTTGTAATATACGACCTATGCCTAGACTGCCATAAGATATAGTACCCAGGTAGCAGAATAACGTCTAAAGACGTCTAATTGACGTCCAGAGACATCATTAAGACGTTATTAAGGGGTAAAGCCACTCTAGAATTTTCAAAAAATTGATTTTTTTTTTGGTTAAACGATGCTTTAAGGTCTTAGAAATAAGGTACACTTGGTTTCAAAGCTCGGAAAAATCTCTATTATCCCTTTTTCGTAATCCGTCTGCCGCCGCGTTCACATCTGTGAATGGTGAAACTGAAACTTTAAACGCGTTTTTCTCGAAATCGCTTTTTTAAAGTTGGGCGGAATCAGAACTCGAACACCTTTTATCCGATTGACTTGAAATTTTGAGTGAAACTTTACAATAACATTATCTTTAGAAGTACCTAGGGATTTTGCGATAAGTTGAACAAAACTTTTTTTATAAACAATTTTGTGCGACATTTTTTAGCGAAAAATGAAGCACTTTTTTCCAACATGCACCATTCTTACAAAAAATGATATTTCGCAATTCCCCTAGGTACTACTATAGAAAAACTTATATATTTTTCAAAAATCTTTGAATTTTTGTTCCAGCTCAGAAATTATAGGAGCTTCGATTCCGCCCGTTGGACGCCTTCCGCAAAAAGGCACTTTGGAGCAATGGCTTTGGTGCCGCCATTTTGGCAATAAATAATTAATAAAATTTTTTTTATACTTTAATATATAGATAATAAATAGAATTAAACCGATTTTTATTTATGATTATTGTATTTCTGAAAAAAATTATCAAAAATTGGCTTTTTTTTGGGACTCTAGAGTGGCGTTACCCCTTAAGACGTCATTTGACGTCACTCTGCTACCTGGTACTGTAATTATAGAATACAACAGTATTGACAGTAGCGATTATCTATATAGCTGCTAGATTTTTTAAAGTCCTGATAATTATGTTTCCGTTAAAGAATACGATAAATATAAATTAAGTATGAAAATACAAATATGTAGGTGTGTCTTTAATTACAAAAGTTTGAAAACTACGTGCTACAATTGTTTATATTTACTACCCTTTTATCAATAAATATAGCGCTATTAAAAATAAGAACTTTTATTCTCACTGTACAAAATAACTTGTAATAAGAATATATCGCTGTCAATTTGATCGTTTATTGTAATACACAGGTGGAACACATTCTTTACGATTCTCAATAGTTTACTAGCTTATAGGTTAGATCAGGTTAGTAGCGCTTATATACCCCATGTTCACACGAATCGATAGATAGATGAATAGAAGTTGCGTGATTTTTCGCAAATTTGCGTATTAATTTTTCATATGTACCTTCGCTTGTATATATGCCTTTATTTAAATAAAAATACATGTAAATCTCAAAGCGACTCGACAATCATAGACGCGTGTGCACCTCGTTATTAGACGGCTAATAAAAAAAAAGATAATATTTTGCGGCGAAAGAGTGAAATACGATAATGCAAAAAACACACAATGTCGAATTATTATATTCGACGCATCGACGGATTGATGCGGATTCTACAAAATATTTTTCATCGTAAAAACTACTTACCTCCACCTTACCTCGTGGTCCACCATACACCGGAAAAGTGTTACCAGGTGATCTGTGCGACCTCCCCCTAGGCTTATTTCGTTTCCCCCTAGAAATCTCCTAAATAGCCTCTATTTTGACAGACCAATGTGCCACCTTCCAATGAAAAGAAATCATCAGATGGCGCTGCAATTCTTTTGAATTTTTTAAAATTGATATATATATTTATCATTAAGTATTTAATATTTATAATTATTATTATATATAAAACTGTATAAATATAACACAACCAACATATATATACTTAATGATATTATAAAGTCTTTATATAAAACTAGATAACTATTACTAAATTTCCTTCATTTACGTAATGTGCATGCAAATGAGATCTTCAAGAATGAACACGTTTCTTAAATCTAAATTTGATTAAACCCGAATTATATCGCAGTTATAAGTTCTCAAGTTCTGGTTTCCGGCCTCATTTTTCGGGAAAAACATCTAACATTGCAACGTCATTTTCATTTATATTAGTGTAAATAGTTTCAGTGTTGAAACGCTTCAACATGGTAGCAGTAGGCTTAAAATCATAGCAGTTAATGTTCAGAGTGAGGCGGATATGCATAATTGCCTCTACCATTGAAATCGACATTTTGTTCCGCAACTTGTCCTTTACTATACTCATTATAGAGAAGGCGCGTTTGACTGAAGCATTCGAAAATGGAAGACTTAACAGAGCAAGCACAAGCTTGGAAATATTTTCAAATCGTTTTGTTCCGCCAGCGTCTTTGATATCATACACTTCCGCCCAAAAGCTTTCAGTGCTTGTACAATTTTTAACTTGTGCAGTGTGAAGAAGGTTCCACTCTCGTATCGTACAGTCTATATTAGTATTACACACACTTTTTTTTAATTCTGAGGCAATTTCAGTTATATCTGCTTTGATTTGAGAAGAGGCTGATTCTGGCGAAAAAGTAGATATTTTCTCGAGTATTTTAATGTTCTCTGGAATTCTCTTCTGTAACTCTGAACATAGCAAGCTCAAAAAGTCTCTACACCGTTCTTTGACCTGAATGACAGTTTCTGGCTTCATGCTAGCACTCAGATTATTAAACTCATACCCAAAGTTCATGCATTGGAGGGGCATTAAATATTGTTTAAAATCAAAAATAGCTAATTCGTATCGCGATATTTTTTGCAGCCTTGAAGGAACAACAATATCCTAAAAAATCTCCCAAAGATTTTTTTCTCCTATTTCTCCACTAAACCAGATAAAATATCCCTAGATCTAGGAGAAAATCTCCTAACTTGGCAACACAAAGATCGAGGCACGGAGAGGGGAAATCTACCAACGCATACCAACGCTCGTATGCTTCGTACAGAGAGAAGAATGAGTCACCTCTGTGAAGTTGGCCGGACAACTTCAACGTATCGAACTTTAATTAAGGGTCGACAGGAGTAACACTACCGACCTCTGTCGGGTTGCTTAGCTGCGAGTCCGTATATTATTTATTATAAATTTTTTAAGAGCCAAAATGGAAAATCCGGCTCTGTACCAGCTTGCGGCTGATCTTACTGATTAAAACGAGCATAAGTGAAATGAGATTCGTTAATTAATTTGGCTAAAGTTTGGGAAAAGCCGTTCCTAAGCAGCTTTGCAGGCTTGCTTAGAGCTGCAAAGCTGGTCAACCGCCGTGGCGGAAAAAATTTCTATGAATAACTACAAAATTTAACTAGAAATAGAAATTTGTACATTTTTGTTGAAATATTTAATTTTTTGTAGAAATGGTTATTTTTTGTAGAAATATCTACGAAATAGTACCACAAATTACAATGTTCTCAAATAAAGAAATTATTGCAAGTAGTATTTTATGAAAAACTACAATTTATAAAAAATAGTACAAAGATCTACAAATTTTAAAAATTTAAGAAGAAACAAAATCTTAAAAAATTAAAACATCTGCTTACTTGTAGAATACTACAAAAATTTACAAAAGTGTTCCAATTCTAGCATTTTCATGTAGGATTTTGTAGTATTTCTTAAATTCATGTAGAATTTAATAGATTCTGGCAATTATATTTTATAGTTTTTTAAATTTTGTAGAAATATTTCCGCCAGGGCGTTTTCCCAGAAAATAGAAAAAACCGTATGCGTATAATGCCCGGACATATCACCTCTGTGCCACTAGTCGGAACAATTGTATTTATCACCCAAATTGACTTTGATAGGGCTCAATCGACGCGGAATCGTTTGGTGGTCACGAATATTATCATTAAAACGTTTGGTGGTCAATCGTTTTTCTAAGAAATAGAAAAAACCGTACTCTCACGCCATTGGTCGTATGACTCCGTGACGTTAGCTCGGTTATTTGATGGATAAACATTATTTATCAATCAAATTGACTTTCATACGGCTCAATCGATGCGGAATCGTTTGGTGGTCACGAATATCATCAGTAAAACGTTTGATGGTCAACCGTTTTCCTAAAAAATAGAAAAAACCGTATGCGCATAATGCCGGACATATCACCTCTGTGCCACTAGTCGGAACAATTGTATTTATCACCCAAATTGACTTTGATAGGGTTCAATCGACGCGGAATCGTTTGGTGGTCACGAATATCATCATTAAAACTGCCACACGGCATGGAAAAATAAATAAAATTTGCTGTAATTTGAGCCCAAAAAAAAATTTTTTAACCAAAATTTAAAATGGGCAGGGGGGGTGTAACGTTGAAAAAGAATGCCCCCTATATATATGTATATATGTATATATATATTAGAGCGTGTCATTTTGGGGAAATTTTTTTTTTCATTTCACGAATAGCATATATACTTCCAGGAAGGTAAAATAAGATACCTGTTAAATTTTTAGCCCTTAATATTAATATTAACAGGTCGCTCATCGCGATTTTTTATTTTTCATTTAGTAAGATAGAAAAAATTGTATAACTATCTAACAAACAGTAATACAGCATTGCGCCACATAGATTTTCTGTAGTAAATTTACCGCTCTACAAAAAAGATTTCTTATCATTTTTTCATAAATTCAATCGTTCAAAAGATATTCAAAGTTAAAGTTTGATAAATTTTATAAAACTTGTTTTTGCTTCTTATGAATGTTGTATCATATCGACTATCAAAAATTATGAAATAATCAATACAAATTTTTGTAGAAAATTTAACGATCTACAAAAAAGGTCTCTTATATTTTTTTCATAAATATAACCATTTAGACGATATTAAGGTTTAAAGTTCAAAGTATAAACCTTAATATCGTCTAAATGGTTATATTTATAAAAAAAATATAAGAGACCTTTTTTGTAGATCGTTAAATTTTCTACAAAAATATGTATTGATTATTTCATAATTTTTGATAGTCGATATGATACAACATTCATAAGAAGCAAAAACAAGTTTTATAAAATTTATCAAACTTTAACTTTGAATATCTTTTGAACGGTTGAATTTATGAATCATTTTAAATTTCCAAATTTTGACTTCAGATTCGGAATCAGCGACCTCAAAAACCCCCTAGTACCGAGTTTCATCCGAATCAAGTGACATTTCTGCATTACGGGCGGCCATATTTAATCCGCTATTTTGAATTTCTAAATTTTGATTTCACATTCGAAATTAGCGACCTCGAAAACCCTCTAGTACCGAGTTTCATCCAAATCAAGTGACATTTCTGCATTACGGGCGGCCATATTTAATCCGCCATTTTGAATTTCTAAATTTCGACTTCACATTCGGAATTAGCGACCTCGAAAGTACCGAGTTTCATCCAAATCAAGTGAAATTTCTGCATTACAGCCATATTTAATCCGCCATTTTGAATTTTCCCCAAACGCCATGTGACCTTCGAAAGTATATGAGAGTACGAACATTTTGAGCCCTGATTTTTTTGGTCGCGACAAATTTTGGGGATCGTCATTTTCCGGATGAAATGTGATATTTAATGGGGTTAATAGGCTCCCTATTGACCGCTATTTTGAATTTTTTTAAATGCGTATTCGAAAGCTAATATGTTTACACAAATTTTGCACCCTAAAAAAAATTTTTAAACCCTCTCAAATTTTGGCCACGGCGCTATTCCGGTTGACATGGAGTGTCCCATATATATATATATATATATATATATATATATATATATATATATATATGTATACACAAAAAAAATATTCTGTCGTTTAGTGACTCTCGCTTACTGTTAGAGGATTTTCCTCTGAAATATGGTTTCAAGAAGATATTTTAAAAGGTAGAGGAATATCCTTTCACCATGAGACACTAGACTTAAGATTGTGTCCTCTTAATATTAAAGGACACTGATTTCCGATATTCACTCGAAATAAATAAAAAAAATTATTTATTTTGAAATTTTATTACTATTTTATAACTAAATTTGTTTCTTAAGATGCAGTCTATGCATTATTCTATCCTTGTTTTACACCTGATGAGCGATAAAGATAGAATGATGCAATAGCGCTAATAGCGCGCTTCCCGAACGCAGCCTTAATAAACAAATTCAGTTTAAAAAGAGTAATAAAATTTTGAATTGGATATAAGATATATGATATAATATTTCTTAATGTCGGGTGAATGTCAGAAACCAGTGCCGGCTTATTATGAAATTTTGTGTTCGTAAATATATTTATGAAAATAGTATGTTTATAAAGTTAAAACGTTAAAACATTCTTATCAAATCCTTACAAAGGCCTCAATAGACAAAAATAAGAAAACCTTTCTTATGGCATCCCTAATAAATAATTATCGGGACCTTATCCAGTTAGCCCTAATAAATAAGTATTTATGAAGTTAGGGCCTTATTAGATAAAAATAAGGAAACCTTTCTTATGGAATCCCTAATAACTAATGATCGAGGACTTATGTTATGTAAGGCCATCCTTAATAAAGCCCCTTGCACAATACCAGGCAACAGGCAATAGGAACAGGGAATAGAAATCAGAAATCAATGTATAAATGCAGAATAAACAGGTTTCCGTCACGTTAGAAATTATATGTCTATTGCCTGTTGCCAACAAATCATAACAATCGAATATTTAAGTTGTAATTAACGATTTTTTGGTTATTTCCTGTTCCTATTGCCTAGCTGTTGCCTGGCATTGTAGTGCAAAGGGCTGAACTTTCTACACGGGCGTCTCGTGTGGTGGCGTACGCATCGCGTTGCTAATAAGACGATCGTCTTTTAACTTTAACGCGCGCGCCGCAAATATCTAGCATATCCTCTTATTTTAAGAGGCTATTCGGATTACTATAGTAGAATTTACTGTAGAGGAATTTACTCTTGATTATAGCTTAATTACGCATCCACTCATTTATAAAGTAATACGTATTACTTAAAGAAGGATATTTTTCATGTAAGATTTTTTGCTTAGAGAAACTGCTAAGAGGAATTCCCCACTTATCGGCAGAATATTTTTTTTGGGGTATATATATAGCGCAGCGCGCGCTTGTGATGTTCTAGTTTCAAATAAAAGATATGCATCATCTTCTATCAATTTAAAAATCCGAATACGAGACAATAGGCCTTTATGGAAAATTTTGTAAGTAAAACGAATAATATTTAGGGAACAAGCAACAGAGATCGAGTGTTTTATAATTTTTAAGTATCTTGACGACGACGCGACGGTTTATCGATCGTCTTTTATGGTATGCGCGATTACCGCGCTGCAAGAACAATCGCAACGAAATTTTTACAAACGATACAATTTAATGTTAATTTTCTACAAAGTTAGATTAAGAGCACATACAAATAAATTTGAAACATTTTTAAACGTAACGAATAACGTGAACGAGCAAATTACGTGTCTGTTTTTTGAACGAAAAACGGAATTGTATTCGCATACACACACGTTTGAGCTTGTTAATTCGCACTCTCGACGTTTATACGCATTTTGGAGCAAGCTCTCGCTCCCTCGTTCGCGATTGTTCGCGATCGCGACAAGTAAAGTGAGAACGCCAAACGGGCGATCATTCTCTTTAATTACTCAATAGATTATTAATTCCCGTGCTTAATGAGAGGTTCGAGCTGTTCACTGAAGCGTCTTTCCACGCGATTCACTTATTCGAAGTAGAAATCGAAACGGAGGCAAGTGACATGCACACGACACGAATTCCGAGGTTATCGTCTCATTGCGACACGCAGGACAACGATTCTATTAAAGATTCGGATGTATCGTGCTTCGAATCATTTGTCTCTCATGCACAATTCACTTACCGATCACGGCACATTGCAGGAGACCCGTCAAATCACAGCCGGGAGAAGCGGGAGGATGACATTTGAAAAACAGCCTTTAAAATGGGATAACTCCGAAAGATATTTTTCTTAATGACAAAATATATGTACTGATTTATAATTTTTTATTTAAAATTTATTAGTCTAATTTTTAATGTAGGTATTAAACATATATGTTATTTATTCTATAATTTAGTTATGAAAATTCCTTTTTACCGAGTCTTAAACAAGGAAGCTGTAAAAACAATTCTTTACATTGTGGCAATCATAGTACAGTTGTATGATTTTTTGCTATCAACAGAATATGCTTTATTTTTCTTTCTATTCTATTATGACAATAGTTCGTTTTGTTTACAAAATAGCTACAGTTGACATAAACACTATAATGACTGCAATAAGTGATTTGAGAAATCGAATTGATACGCTTCATGTAACCGTTAGAAAAATTTATACTACAACGTGTCATCCTATCGAAACACTTGAGAACTCTACTACTAACATTCCAACCCTTCCATTGACTTCTATAGAGGAATTTTGGAAATGGGAAGACTATATATTGGATACAGAGAACAAATTGATGATAGTAAGAAAATATTTAACCTCTCTCTTATTATGTTTTGGAAATATTTATCATGATAGTTGCTTTCTTGTGTCATATTTTTGTGTTACAGATTTCACTGTTAGTAGAGCATGGCAGGGAAGATTTGAAGAGTTCTGTATATTGCATTATGCGCAAGCGCTGATGAATAACAAAGTCGCAATGAATTTTAATTTAAAGGGAATTAACAGAGAAGGAGCAAGAATGGAAAAAAAGAAATTTTTAGATACTACATCTTATAAACTTGTTATTGGTGCATGAGTTTTATAATATACGCTTCTTTTATTGTCGCTCTATTTTGATAAGGATAATAGTATAAAGTATAATACTATACTGATGTGCGCTAACAATATATTTTACGCACAGTTTTTGTTTGTAGTATAATGGATTTTGTATATTTATTTTTGTGTAGGGAATATCATATATAAATATGATAAATTCTTATAGTTAGCATAAATGTAGTTTTCACACATCAAGCCCAACATATTTGCATCAAGGAATTTAGTTAGAATGTAAATGATGTATTTTTAATATTTTGCAGCTGCTCTGAAGAGGCATAAAAAAGAAATGACAGATAGAGGTGTTCATTTCTTATATAATACAGAAATTGCAGCCAGTTATATTGCCAGTTAGTTGAAGGATGCAAAAAAGCATCATGAAAACGAGGAATTAAAATTAAAGAAGATTGAGCAGCGAGACAAGGACTTGGTAAATTATACCTAATGCAAATGCATAGAGAAATGCATAGAAAAGAGAATATCTGTTCTTACAAATTGTTTACAGATTTTACCCTTTTTTTTTTACTTCCATAATTTCCATTTCTTGACTGCAACGTGTTTAGGGCTACTAGCCTGATAGAATTATCTTATTTTTTATTTTCTTATCTTATGACTCCTGCCTACTCACCGCTTCTATCCTTGTTCGATGACATCAGAAGCGAGAAATCGTATGCCAAAAATTCTTGCGGTTTTACATTGAAACAAAAAGGTATATTTATAACGCAATTGTAATTGATTCAGCACTTTTTTATGATATATTTCGAACACTTTCCTTCGGCTTTAATGATCACTAAATAACCGTAAAATTAATGTGACATGCAATCTACCTTTTCAACCTGCATTCTTTTATTTTCTATTTTACAGCTATTTATTGATTATTAATATTAATATTAAAGCCGAAGAAAAGGTGTTCGGTATATATTACAAACAAAATGTGCTGAATCTATTACAATAGCGTTTTATGAATATATCTTTTTATTTCAATGTAAAACCGCAAGACTTGTTGGCATGCGATTTCTCGCTTCTGGACATCATCAAACAAGGATAGAAACGGCGAGTAATAGAAGCTTTTAATAATTATGTATTTTTGTGTTTCAAAATTGTTTATTTTCTTATCTTAAATATATATTTTTGTTTTTTAACATGTTTTAGTCATATTTCTCATGAAGTATGATATTACAAATTATATTTTATAGCACTTAAAACAATGTTAAATAAATATTAACACTGCGTACTTTTTTTTATACCTTTTTAAATACACACCAAGCAACTACAATATTACATTAATATTACTGTTAGTACTTACTGAGTATTGTTTTTCTCTATTTTGAACTTTTTAAAATCTTGTATATATAGAGTAGAAGAAATCTATAGTCCCGGTCTACAATAGGTGTTTTAAGCTTTATAAGCCCAAAATTTGACCAATTACAGTCGAATGTGAGGAGAATTTGACTGTGACTGGTCATTTTCTTAGGACTGGGCGCTTAAAACGCCTATTGATTGATTATATATAGATTATATATAGATTATATGAAACTAGAATTCACGTGGATATTACGAGGATATATAGGTTCCAAAATTTGTGGAATTTTGGAGCCTACATCCTTGTAATACCCACGTGAAACTTTCACGTAAATTCCACGTCAAATCAATGATCTCATCCACGTGGATCTGACTACCGTTTTTAAGCGGATAATCCACTCAATTGTCTACGTGAATTCTACGTCGCTGGTCCACATGAAAGAAACGTGAATTCTACGTTCATGTTTTACTGGGGAATGTTCAAATTTATAATTTATACACTTAAAAATTATGAGGAAGCAATGTGCAAGTTTCTACTTGCCCACTTAAAAACTATGAGGAAGCAATGTGCAAGTTTCTACTTGCACACTTAAAAACTCTGAGGAAGCAATTTGCAAGTTTTTACTTGCACACTTTTTTTTAAACTGATTTTTTATTATTATATTTTTTTATTATTAAATACAAATTATTGAATTTTTAATATTTATATTTTCGTATATATGTATTATATATTAAATATATTTAAATTTTCCCCAATTTTTAAACAATTTTGTATGGGAGACTAATGAACTCCTATTCAGAGGGTCAATCATGTATTAATGTGGAACGTGGAAAGTGAAAAGTTTTATATAACTATTTCTTTCTATTTAACATCAATGGAAAGAGAAGTTTTTCATGAAAGATTCATGACCCCCAGTACTAATAGGTTCTTTACTGAAGCCACAGTTGACGCGCATGCGCGGAAAAACCGGCCCGTCTAACAACACTAAATGGAGGGAAGCGAGATCTTCCGGTCTTCGTCTTTTCCTCGTGAACCTTTGCCGTGTGCACATCGTTTTCGGAATTTCTCGGAATCGTGTATTGTATTTTACATCGGACAAAGAGAAATCGTTCCCGGCTACGAAATTAGATGGTCTTTTCTTGCCGAACCGTCGTCGGGTCCACGTCGCGTATCCGAGTGATCCGTGAATAACCGTTTGACATCCGACGAGTAGAAAAAGTATCCGGCCGCGACTGTTATCCGCAGGCTTAATTACAAGCTTATTAACATCCAGAAGTAAATATTTTTCGGAAATATATCGTTTTTCATACGAAAATCACGAGTGAAGCGAGATGATGCAATCGGGGCGTTACCCATTGTAATCCTAGGCTGTACTTTAAGTACAAAATATATATTCTTGTTATTTATTTTTATAAAAGCAATTGCAAGTCAATTACTCTCATTAATCCGAATTCCAGCAAAAGCTTTCCGAATCCGAAATAATAGTGCGACAACAACGCATTATATATCGCAGCGAAAGTGCGACGAAGCCGAAGATCGAGAGAAAGTATTTCACGGCAACCGGAAGTCAACCAGGCCTATCAGCGTTCTTCGTAATCGCAGTTAAAACGAAGTGGCGACCGTTTATACGTACGCGAGTGAGTACATTTTAAGAAAATTATTCAACACACAGACCCATGTCCGGTCACAGCCGAACGCCGAGCACACAGCCGCCGCACACGTACACGATTGTTTGCTGCTATGTGCGCGCGTCCGTGCCAGATATGGTGGGGGATATTGCACGCGGATACTCCTCCTCGCGGCGCCCGAAAATGCGGACGACCCTACACCACCTACACGGACCGTAAATGCCACCCCCCTTGCCCGCGGACTTCTTGCTATAGTTGCACGGTTCTTCTCCCTTGCCCTGCAGACCCGGCTCTTATCGGGCATGGAGATACCCCCTGTTCCTCTAACCCCTCGGAGCTCCGCAAAGTGTGCAAGTTTCTAATTTGCACACTTTTTTTCTAATATCATAAGATTATTCTGTTGATGCTATATGGCCACTTCATCACACAATATTCTTTGGAAATATCATTTAATGTTATATAATATTACACTAGAATATTGTATTTAATGTTCTAACATTATGGTTAGAATACTACTTAATATTAAATAATATCATGCGCTTATAGGGTAGATGAATAAAAAGTTAAGAAAGAATCCTGGATGCACATGCTAAGAATAATATTCAGGCAAAAATTCCTGAGCATTGTTTTCTTATTGATTTTAGAACTCCTCCGAAAAAGATTTTTTTCCTTTTTTCCCCGATGTTCTCTCTCTTTCTTTCATATAGGTTTCTAACTCCCTCTTTTACAGGTATAAAAGGTATAAAACCTGACCAGCTACCTGATCGTAGAAGATCTTCCAGAAAGAAATCCAGGCAGGTAGAAATAGAAGGCCAGTTTTAACTAGATCCGAGGGATTAGAGGGGAAGGGGTGCTCGACGGCGCAGCATACTCCATGCTCTCTTAGTCTCTCCCCCATTACTTACTTTCTAACTCTACCTTCTCTAGGTAGTAAAACCAAACTGGTGCCGCAACAGTGGCGGCAGTGGCGTTGTACAAAAAATATGCCCTCTAAAAGAAGCCGGTCTTAGTTTACAACCAGATAAATGTGAATTTTTCAAAAAAGAATTGATTTACTTAGGTCATATAGTTTCAGGTAAGGGTGTCTGTGAAATTGGCATATCATTTTCTAGCAGATCAAAAATAAAAGAGAGTTTTTGTCGCATGCAGTCAAGTTCTATGGTTCCTGATACTTTTTAACGATAGTTCTGGTGATTTTGCCAAAAAAAGTCCATTGAAAAATTATCTGCTATAGTTTTCCGTAGCATAAAAAGTGAGATGCCGACGAAATCTCGGAGTTCCGGTTTATATAAAACATTTTTCGAATAATTCTGAACATACTGAAGCATTTTCTAAAAAGCTCCCGATACTAGCAATGTTGTATAATTTTTTATAACATTTTATACAAATTAATTTTTTTATAAATTAATACCGCCCGAAAGCTGAGTATTTAGAAAGAACGCGTAACCGTTTCCGATCCACGCATGCACTGCGTGGAAGGGAAGCACTTGAGAGGGAATGTGCGTGCACGAGCTTGTGTGTGTGTGGGGCTCGGCTAACGGCGACATTCTTGTTCTTTCTTGTTCGCGAGTAACGTCTCTCTGCTTATAATTCGGGCTTTTGGCCTCACGAGTCTGTCTCTTTGTAAAATACGTAAAGTTGATACGATTAAGTTATTTCTTTTCGGTATCTGTATCTCGATTAAGAAATTTACTTGAAGAAGACGAGACGATTATACAGTATTTTTGGCTACTTGGAAATCCACAAGGAGACGAACAGCAACCGCCATTGCTTTCTCTGTTAAAAGAAGTATATCATGCAGAGGATTACTTTTCGCGTTACTGTGAAATAACTACTCAGGTAACTCTTAGCTTTCTATTACATAGTCTTTTTGCTGAAAAGGTACAAACTCTGATTTGCAAATAACATACTTAATTTATCAATTGAGAATTGCACTTATAATATATATATCATAAGTTATATATATCAAAATTTAAGAAGAATGTCTCTTAAAGGACAAGAAGATTCAATTACAATACAAGTTTAATATTGAATTTATTAAAAAAACTATAATTATTTACTTCATATATTACTGAATTTATTCATTGCTTAATACCAAATGTTATGCTTTAAACATATGCAGCACCTGCAATTTTATTTCTTTTGAGAAATAAAAATTTATAATATCTCTTTTCGTTATTTTCGATTTAGTGTCTCCTTCTCCACCATAGTGTCGACTAAAACCTTTTCGGGTTTTATACAGGCGGTTTTGGGGAAAAAAAATCACTAGAACTATTGCTAAAAAGTATCAAAAACTATAAAACTCGACTGTATGCGACACGAACTCCCTTTTATTTTTGATCTGCTGGAAAATGATATGCCAATTTCACAGACACCCTTACCTGAAACTATATGACCTAAGTAAATCTGTTAGAAACGGGTAATAAGAATCGTGAAGAGATTGTGTATGTGAACATTGTTGATGTAAGTGGCAATTCGGTACCTCTATCAAGTTAGCCCCCCCACCATCGCAAAAAAATTCCGGACTTATTAAAAAATTTAGTGCTATTTATGTGCTAATTTGTTGCTCTAGTCCGGATTTTGTTGCTCAAACGGTTTAGCAGGAAATCGAGATCGAAATGGGTGGGGCCAGCTTGTCGTCAAGCTAGCCCCCCCCCTCATAATAAAAAACCTATATAGAGTGCTCAAATCCCCCTCAAAAAATACAACAGAATTTGTTGCTTTTTTGTTGCTCCAAGATAGCATGAAAACATTTCTGAAATATAACGTTTTTTTAGAAAATACGTATATCCGAATACTTAACAGATAGCATTATATTGACTACATCTTAAACAACGTTATATTTCAGAAACGTTTTCACGCTATCTTGGAGCAACGAAAAAGCAACAAATTCTGGTGTACTTTTTTTTGGATTTGAGCACTCTATATTTTTTCGCATGGGAGGGGCCAGCTTGACACAAGTTCTAGCCTCACTACATACTAAAAAACACATATAGAGTGCTCAAATCCAAAAAAACAATACATCAAAATTTGTTGCTTTTTTGTTGCTTTAAGATAGCGTAAACAAATTTTCGAAATATAAGGTTCTGTAAACAATGCCACTAATAAATACTGCATCTTCGACCGTTATCCGCAATTTCGATGGCTAAACTAACTAAAAGAATTTGTTGCTCGGGTCTTTTTGTTATTTAAATATTCTATGGACCGTGCCCTACCAGAATATGCAACGTATGATTTTGTTGCTCGCCCCTAACTGCAATAAACAAATTATTTATCTCCGCGTCGACCGTTACCTACGACTTCGATGGCTAAAAACTAACTAAAAGAATTTGTTGCTCGGCTTTTTTTGGTCTTAAAATATTCTGTGGACCGTACCCTACCAGAATATGCAACGTATGATTTTGTTGCTCGCCCCTAACTGCAAGTAAACAAATTATTTATCTCTGCGTCGACCGTTACCTACGACTTCGATGGCTAAAAACTAACTAAAAAAATTTGTTGCTCGGTCTTTTTTGTTATTTAAATGTTCTATGGACCGTGCTCTACCAGAATATGCAACGTATGATTTTGTTGCTCGCCCCTAACTGCAAGTAAACAAATTATTTATCTCTGCGTCGACCGTTACCTACGACTTCGATGGCTAATAACTATAACTAAAAGAATTTGTTGCTTTGGGTCTTTTTGTTATTTAAATATTCCATGGACCGTGCCCTACTAGAATATGCCGAGCAACAAATTCTTTTAGTCAGTTTTTAGCCATCGAAGTCGTAGGTAACGGTCGACGCGGAGATAAATTATTTGTTTACTTGCAGTTAGAGGCGAGCAACAAAATCATACGTTGCACATTCTGGTAGGGGACGGTCCATAGAATATTTTAAGACCAAAAAAAGCCGAGCAACAAATTCTTTTAGTTATTTTTTAGCCATCGAAGTCGTAGGTGACGGTCGACGCGGAGACAAATAATTTGTTTACTTGCAGTTAGAGGCGAGCAACAAAATCATACGTTGCATATTCTGGTAGAGCACGGTCCATAGAACATTTAAATAACAAAAAGACCCGAGCAACAAATTCTTTTAGTTAGTTTTTAGCCATCGAAGTCGTAGGTAACGGTCGACGCGGAGATAAATAATTTGTTTATTGCAGTTAGGGGCGAGCAACAAAATCATACGTTGCATATTCTGGTAGGGTACGGTCCACAGAATATTTTAAGACCAAAAAAGCCGAGCAACAAATTCTTTTAGTTAGTTTTTAGCCATCGAAGTCGTGGATAACGGTCGACGCGGAGATAAATAATTTGTTTATTGCAGTTAGGGGCGAGCAACAAAATCATACGTTGCATATTCTGGTAGGGCACGGTCCATAGAATATTTAAATAACAAAAAGACCCGAGCAACAAATTCTTTTAGTTAGTTTAGCCATCGAAATTGCGGATAACGGTCGAAGATGCAGTATTTATTAGTGGCATTGTTTACAGAACCTTATATTTCGAAAATTTGTTTACGCCATCTTAAAGCAACAAAAAAGCAACAAATTTTGATGTATTGTTTTTTTGGATTTGTGCACTCTATATGTGTTTTTTAGTATGTGGTGGGGCTAGAACTTGTGTCAAGCTGGCCCCTCCCATGCGAAAAAAATATAGAGTGCTCAAATCCAAAAAAAAGTACACCAGAATTTGTTGCTTTTTTGTTGCTCCAAGATAGCGTGAAAACGTTTCTGAAATATAACGTTGTTTAAGATGTAGTCAATATAATGCTATCTGTTAAGTATTCGGATATACGTATTTTCTAAAAAAACGTTATATTTCAGAAATGTTTTCATGCTATCTTGGAGCAACAAAAAAGCAACAAATTCTGTTGTATTTTTTGAGGGGGATTTGAGCACTCTATATAGGTTTTTTATTATGAGGGGGGGGGCTAGCTTGACGACAAGCTGGCCCCACCCATTTCGATCTCGATTTCCTGCTAAACGGTTTGAGCAACAAAATCCGGACTAGAGCAACAAATTAGCACATAAATAGCACTAAATTTTTTAATAGGTCCGGATTTTTTTTGCGATGGTGGGGCTAACTTGATAGAGGTCAATTCGGTAGAATGCTCACAGATGGCGTCGGTGTAAGGGTCAAAGCACATAACATGGCGTAGCGATATACGGCGGTCGTAGTCCCCGACCTGACAGATCAGGATACGCCAAAGCTTGTGCGTTACTTACGTCCACGACTACGACTGTCATATGTGCTTTGGCCCTTACAGTTCCCTAGTTATCTTTAACGTTATGTGTTTCGCGAGCGCTGCGACGACCACGTTGCGCCCCAGCGCCGGAAAACGGTACGAAAAGACGATACTGCGCAAGCGTGAGTGTGTCGGGACGGGCGTGAAGCCCGCCGAACAAGCATTCGTCTTCCGGCTAGCGAGGCGTACAGTCGCGTTCTTTACAGCGGCTTCAGATATACGTATAATTGCTACGCGATTGAAATCCGCCAGACTATTGAGTCTGAGACAGAAAGAACGAGGACGTCTCCGCAGTATCAGAGGAGGCTTTGCAGCCCTGAAAAGAGGTTAATTAAAGTACCTCGCTCGATTCGATTGAAGGAAGGACGAACTTAGCCATTGCGACGTGGCCTCGTTGAAACGGAACGAAGCCGCCATCTTGGATATTGCTACGTGGCATCGTTAAAAAGGAACGAAGCGGCCATCTTATCCATTGGAGAAGGTCCTTATACGGTTTTGGTCGATGACCATCATTACAATTTATCACCGGCGGATGCTTTCAGGTAAAATATCGAACTCGTGTAACTCAGAGATATCACATACGAGATTGATCGGCAACTCTCAAGCGGATTATGATGAACGCAAGGTCATCATAAAATGCGATCGTCTGATTACAGAGTTCGAGAAAGCACGGGGCGATGGATATCGTCCTCGCATAAAACACTGGGCGACGGATTGTAGCCTCGCATAAAGGCTACGTAGCTAACTAAATATTCCGGAATTAATTATCTGTTTGAGCTCAGTAGAACTTAAAGTTATTTTGAATGGTTGCAACCCGCGAATAAAGTCATTGATTCTTGATGCATTATCGATGCATACGTGATTCGGATATTCACGCATAGTCTGTATTATCTTAACGAATATTGCGATTCGACCCGTGGCTATTTTCCAGCTATTAACGTTTACGCAACACCGTATTACATACGAAAAGTTAATTATTATTTAATTGAGTTCGCTCTTCACTTATCGAATTGTTTACCATACTCACTGGAAGTATCTTTGGATAACTCGATTTACTGCGGAAGTTACTATGTCAATTAATAGAAAGAAAGTGCATTATATTGAAGTTGTAGAATTTTGCACAATATTTATATAAGCCTAAACATTCTCTCGATTGCTTTACTTTACATATGTTTATTTGCTTACTTGTCAAATGATATATATATATATATATATATATATATATATAAGGATTATTTTTGACGAATTACTAGTTGACACAGTACTTCAATTCATTTATGCTTTGTATATTCTTGCTATATTTATGTAATGTGTTCTGAATAATATGTTTAACTTACATGATCCTTTCTTAAAACAGACATAAGTATTGAAACCACTTGACTGTTTTCTCTGATCAAGATACAAAAATAATGGAATTCTGTCTTCTTACAATCATTTATGATGAGAGATTAACTTCTTGTAGTGACACATGAGAAAGGATTATGCATGGATAATTCAACATTATCTTATTTTGTATTTATGCTATGTGTTCTCTGTCTAACATTTTATTACGATATATTCGTTTATTAAGACATAACTAACATGGAAATACACAATCTCTTTACCGACGTAACTAGAAAATAAATGTCGTTCCCTATTCTGTAAATCTTGAGACCAGGCTCCTGCGCGAGCTTGTACGTTTTAAACAAAATCAATTCTTTTTTGAAAAATTCACATTTACAATAAGGAGGGTATCGGCCAATAACGAGCGAAAACAAATTAGTTAGAATTATCGATTTTTTCAAATGTATTGTCAACAATGTTGAAGGAACGTTTCGGCACACCGTGCCTTCTTCAGCCTCATAATATACATTAAAATAAACGCTTCAGACTATTTTTACAATCAAAATACCTTAGATATTATGAAGTCGCACGAAATTTATAACTACGTATGGATTTAACCAATGAATCTCAATGCCGTTGACAGCCTGAGTTATCTCGGTGCGCATTTGCTTGAAAATCTACATTTTAAATCGAACAGGATCCATGATTACTTCCTCAGTGGACAATGGGAATCAATCGTGTCAGTCAGCGAAGCCAGTTCGTCACAATAGGAGTCAAATATATAAAATTATCGTAATAAAGGATCGTAAGTTAAGCTTTTGGATTTACAACTACTTGTGATTGATGACACTATTGTCATAGATTGGTATCATAAGGATACATTCTCAGGCAGATACTTATCCTATTATTCGAACCATCCGGAATGCCATAAAATCGGCACGATATACGGTTTAGTCGATAGAGCCATACTCTTATCTCATCCTACGTTCCATTCTAAGAACATTAAATATGTTATCGAATTGTTAATTGCCAATGGTTATCCCTTAAATTTAATTTTCAAACGAATCAATATAAGATTGAATAAATTGTTCAACGGCAAACTTATGAATAGAAATAAAATTGATACAATTGATTCGGATGACAATGATGGAAGAAAAATTATTGTTATACCATTTATCAATAATATCTCGGAAAAAGTATCTCGTTTCTTTAATAAAAACGAACATGTAATTGGTTACAGAGTGCTGAACAAATTAAACAAATTTATAAGAACACATAAAGATGTTTCTGAACTGTGCGTGAATAATAATGTCATCTATAAAATCAATTGTAACAATTGTGATGCCTCTTATGTGGGGCAAACCAAAAGGCAATTAAAAACAAGAATTAATGAACACAGAGCCAACTTTAAATTGGATCCATCAAAGCATTCGGTCATAACGGAACATATGCAAAATCTCAACCATAGTTTCAATTGGAACAATCCTGTAATATTAGATTTTGAGACAAATTATCATAAAAGGCTGATTTCCGAAATGATTCACATAAAGGAACAAAAAAACGGCATTAATTCCAACAAAGATACTGAATTACTTGATGGGTCATATTTTAGTATCTTAAGCGAACTTCGTTAGTAACAATTCATAGGGACTTAGTTTTCGTATAGACCGACAGTCTTTATTGTTGGTTGACTGTGTCACGACGTTGTTGCCCAGTCGCACGGAGGATTCGAATCAGTACGGTACTTAAAAATAGCTCTCGGTGTTTCCACAATTTAGTACGTAGAATCGTTAACCTTTGTTACTATTTTACTTTTTGACAAATAACTTAATTCACTTCATTACATTACAGTTCACACGCGTTCTAATTTTATATATTTGACTACTATTGTGACGAACTGGCTTCGCTGACTGACACGATTGATTCCCATTGTCCACTGAGGAAGTAATCATGGATCCTGTTCGATTTAAAATGAAGATTTTCAAGCAAATGCGCACCGAGATAACTCAGGCTGTCAACGGCATTGAGATTCATTGGTTAAATCCATACGTAGTTATAAATTTCGTGCGACTTCATAATATCTAAGGTATTTTTTGATTGTAAAAATAGTCTGAAGCGTTTATTTTAATGTATATTATGAGGCTGAAAAAGGCACGGTGTGCCGAAACGTTCCTTCAACATTGTTGACAATACATTTGAAAAAATCGATAATTCCAACTAATTTGTTTTCGCTCGTTATTGGCCGATACCCTCCTTATTGTTTATATACACGAGCTTGTTTTGTAATTTTAAATTCACATTTATCTGGTTGTAAACTAAGACCGGCTTTTTTTTAGAGGGCATATTTTTTGTACAAATGTTTATAATACAACAAAGAGCGCGTGTATTTGGCGCCATTTTTTTTTAACTTTTTTGAAAAGAATTTTGTAAGTCTAATAAAGGAGCCAAAAGAGGCTATAACGTATCTCGAGGCATCAGCTATAGCTATATAACTTAATTGGGAAAGAAAAAGACACTATATATTGTATGTCTGCGCTTTTCTACCGCCCGAAGCTGACAAAAGTGCCGAGCACATACGGTTGCTCTTTTGTCGCAGGGCCTTTGCACAAGAATTTAATTTATAAAGTTTTTTTTTAATAATTTATATTTAAGTATTTAAATGTATTCGTACTTTAGGTAATAACTCGACAGAGCTAATTTTAATGCCCTAATAAGACAATTTTAAAAAACTAATATTAATATAATACAAAATCATTTTTACTCCCTAATAAAAAAGATAAAACCGTGTAAAATTTATTTATTACTAAACTTTCATTAATATATCTTTATGTATCATTATAAAATCTTAAGAATCATTGTTGATTATTGTTAGATGTAGCATTTTTTTAATATTTTGATGGTAGACACGCTAATTATTGTTTGGTTAACCCACCAACAAATAGCGTTTGTATGATATATACGCTAACAAACGAACAAAAATGTTACTTTTGTATTTTGGATTTCTGTTGATTATTTATGATCATTATCAGTATTTATAGCATGAAAGCAAGGAGATAGATTTATAATTAGGTATAATCTTTGTAGAATAATTGCAATATATAGATGTATGATATATATTATATAATATGACATTTTTTAACATATGCTAAAAGAAGCTCAAAGATTATTACACATAGTATACATGACGGAAACTATATTATATGTAGATTTTTAGAACTGGCAGTGAATATCAGAACGCAGCCCATATCTTTCATCTTTTTTTTTTAGGAAGAGAATATAGCATTCCATTCTCGACGAGATTCTCGACTATATTACGAGATGTTGAGATATTACGAGATCCATGTTGATTGCGTATATCCCTACGTCAATCAAATCAACAAAGTGGTGGAAGAAGAGGATTATGAGATCTTTTATCAATTCGTGAAAAGGAGCAATAGCATAGCCGTAGAGTATGGCGATACAAATACTGGAAGCATACTGGATACAGAAGATGCGATAATTGGACCTCCTAACAAGTATCCAAACTATGGAGAATTTCCACCAGCGTTTGTCATGGTACATATATTGTGTGTGTGTGTGTGTGTGTGTGGTGTGTGTGTGTGTGTGTGTGTGTGTGTGTGTGTGTGTGTGTGTGTGTGTGTGTGTGTGTGTGTGTGTATATATATATATATATATATTATGTTACAAGATTTTGATATTTTCCACTTTTTATATATTTTTCTTTTTAATACAGCAAACTAATGGTTTTGATGTTTCATTAACATCTTCATGGCAGAAAGAAACTCATATAGCCAGTGAACCACAAAATGATTGCACTATGTATTGTAACTATATTGGTACGTAACATATTTGAATTGATAAATAAGACATTGTTAAAAAAGATATACGTTTTTAAAAAGATTATAATTAACTGTTTTATTTTAAAGATCTCGAGTTTGAGGAGGCTATATATCCACTCAAAATCTCTATATATGAAGTTTATAATCCTGGCTACGTAACTGAAGTTTGGGCGCAAGATTTTGATGGACGGTGGTTTCAATTATGGACCGCTAAACCGCGCCGGCGTCAGATTGTACCTTCGACATCGCGAATATTTTCACCGCCGTTACAGTCTTTCAACTTTAGGACCAAGATAATCAGATTAAAATTTATGAACAGCTTATGGAACTACAGCACACAGCTAGATGCCGTCCAATTAATTGGGACAAAAAAAAATGATTATTCCGAATAATCAACAGAGTTTAATTGATCTATTAGACAACAACTACGAACGTTCTTGTCATCAGGACATTATGTACAATTTAACATCTGATTATAAAAATGTATCCGACAAATCCAAGAAGCAATCGTATAGCAATTTTGATGATCTTCCTGTAAGTTTAAAATATTAAAAGAAGTCTATTTCTCGCGTAATAATATTTAGTATAATGTTATAATTTCATGAATTGAAGTTTTATACTTTATCTTTTGCAGAATGAAATATTACTGGAAATATTAAAAAACTTAGATGTGACATCGTTATGCCGTATGGGCAGAGTAAATAAACGCTACAATAACTTGACAATGGACCCTGCTCTGTTTAAATGTTTAAAATTAAGAAATTTACGACCCATTAAATCGACCCGTATTAATACTTATAATAGTATTATACCTTACTTTGAATCCAGATGTCATTTTTTAAAACAATTGGATCTAACATCAAGCGACATTTCTGTTGAAACTTTTGTAAAATTTCTTGATAATTGTGGCAGTCGTTTAACGCATTTACGATTAAGTAACTGCCCATTTGTTGATGACTCTGTCCTAGAAAAAATTTCAAAAGTATGCAAAAAATTGAAAGGTAAGTTTATAAATTAAATATGAATGTTAGGATTAC
The DNA here is from genome assembly GCF_030848805.1 of Temnothorax longispinosus. Taxonomy (NCBI): domain Eukaryota; kingdom Metazoa; phylum Arthropoda; class Insecta; order Hymenoptera; family Formicidae; genus Temnothorax; species Temnothorax longispinosus. Next base: position 16,364,122 of record NC_092368.1, read on the forward strand.
AAATAAATTGTATATAACTAATACATATATATTTTTTTTTCTTTTTAGTATTGGATCTTAGTGATTTTATGGAGTGCAGTGATCACCTAAACGAAGGATTTTCGCATCTCGAAAATCTAGACTGTCTGGAAGATTTAAACCTAAAGGGCACGTTTATAGTAGTTAAAACTCTTTGTAAAATACTGCAGAGGAATCACGGAATACGTAACTTAAATTTGGGTGGCCCTATGTTTTGATGGTCTAGACCAGAATGTCTAGAGGCTATTCTAATGGAATTAAAAAATTCGTGTCCAAAAGTGGAAAAATTAAATTTATCCCGCGGTCCTGTTACACCGCGAAGAATTGATGCCCTCACAAAATTAAAAAAATTACGAAACCTTAAGATTTGGTGGATGTAAGTATGCGCTACATTTTCTATTAAAATATATAGGGTAAGTCGCGGGAGAAAATGCCAGTAAGTCGAACATGCTACTTTGTTGAAATAATATTTCGTTATTATTCGATAGATTGCAATGTTTTCTAGTTGTTAACGTGAGATTATTATAGTAATTAGTATAGTAATTAGTATAGTAATTATTTATAGTAATATAGTAGATTAGTGAGTAAAACATGCAAACTTTTCCAATTTTACCGTGTTAAATCGGAAAAATCTAAAAGACCTTTTCAATCAAGTGATGAGTAGACTTCTTATAATATTTTACTCTTATCTTTGTTAAGATTTTTCATCATTTCTTTTCATTGAAAGTGGATCGACTTATTTAACATATTTTGAAACCACGTGAAATGGCTGTCTCATAACCCGAATAGCCATTTCTTCTATTTTAACTCTTCACAGTGTGTGAAGAGTTAGAGGTAGCATCTTCTCCTCGTCATTGGGGTAAAATGCCAATTTTGCATTTGGGATAAACATATAATCAAATTAAAGTATTTTAACGATAACTTTTAGGGTGGCTATTTTCAGAACTGTTATGTAATAAAAGTTCAAGTATTATTTTACAAAATTCCATAAACCATTATGACTATCGGTTTGTTCATATTTCTATAATAATTCTTAACTATAATATCTATGATAATTCTTAACTGGCATTTTCCCCGACTTTTCATATATTATCATATTCTTTATCGAAATTTGTATATATTTACATCTCTTGCAAGCATCATGAAATGTTATATGTTATTTCTCTCTTTGTGATTGGAAAATTGTAATAATAATATAATAATCGTGATAAGCTCAAATGATTAGAAATAAAATATGTATAACGAAAGAGCGCAGAGCCGCAACAAAATGTTCGCGTTAAATTATTTTTAATTTTCTTTTTAATTTAAATAGATATTTTCCAATCATAATAACTACGCGCCGACTAATTGTCAGATTTGCAACACAGCTCTGATTAGAGTAAAATCCCCTCTCTCACCCTAATTAAATCATTTCGATTTAATTTTTTATGTTAAGCATCTAAATAATAATATACATGGCTTTTGTTGCAGAATCAATGGAGTACGCAGAGAGTTTAGTCGATAAGCCTACCATTTTCAAATTATTTTCTTCTTGTCAGCGGTTGGAAGAAGATGGCGGACGAATCAGTGCGTTTATTTCCCGCTGCCCCCCCACCGTCAAGTAAAACGTGCCGAGAGGGACAACCGGGGGGTTTTTAGTGGGTTGGAGTCCCACATAACCGCCCTCCTCGGCCCGGGGGGGGGGGGATATCCGTGCGGATTTTCTCCCCGTAAAAAAAGCGGTTGGAAAAAATCAACAAAAAAAAATCGAAATCGGTGGGAACAAATCCAACGGTGGGAGTAACTACTGGATTTGATCCCACTATATACTATATATGTGTATATATAGATATAAATAGTGTTTCTACAACTATTTATATTTAATATTTTTTTTAGATAAGTAGTATAAACAGTATATACATATATACATATAGGTATAGTATATGGTATATAGTGTAAAGTCAATTCTAATTTACATTTTATATATTATCTTCGGCCATTTAACACGAGTTTTTATAAGACATCAATATTTCAATTTGTCCTGGTATACTTGAATCGACACTTAAATATACTTTGCGCAAAACATCAATGGCAAGTTCTTTGTCTGTGTTTTGTTTTTTTCTTTCTTTCTTTATAAAGTATCAATATATAGAGTTTAAGTATGATATAGAACTATAGTATAAGATCGTCATAAATTTGATCTAAACTGTATAGTTTTTAATGTAAAAATAAGTTTACATATATATGTATGTGTGTGTGTGTATAGAGGATAGCACGTACTGAAATTATAAATAAATAAGCGCATTTTTTAAGCAACACATTTTCTTTTATTCAATTCTAATTCGCATATTCTATATTATCTTCGGCCATGTGACACGAGTTTTTATACGACATTAATATTTTAATTTGTCCTGGAATACTTAAATCGAGACTTAAGGGGTCATGTCCAGTCAGGAAACCGAAAAATAGGTGATTTTTGAGAAATTTTTTTTGCATAAATTATAAGACTTGTTTAAAATTGGGTTGGTCTATGTGAGAGAATATATTTTTATAAATGTAACATAATTTTTTTTAATAAAAAATATTAATAATTAAAAAAGATACGGCCATCCTCCTGAAGGCCCTTTTAAAAAACTGGTTTTGCGGTGTCCACTGCTGCTCGGATCTGGATCATCTGAAATCAAAAAACCAAAAAGATTCTGTTAGTATACGAATATAATCTTGTTCGTGAACGAAGGATTTTTTGAAAAAATAATTTTTGACAAAATGGCGGCCGTTTTAAGGAAAAGCGCAATTTTTCGGGCTCTTAATTTTTCGTTTTTCTTCAATAAAAAAAAAGTTTTCATTAAAAAAAACCCTTCGTTCACGAACAAGATATATTCATATACTAACAGAATCTTTTTGGTTTTTTTATTTTAGATGATCCAGATCCGAGCAACAGTGGACACCGCAAACCAGTTTTTTAAAAGGGCCTTCAGGAGGATGGCCGTATCTTTTTTAATTATTAATATTTTTTATTTAAAAATTATGTTACATTTATAAAAATATATTCTCTCACATACACCAACCCAATTTTAAACAAGTCTTATAGTTCATGCAAAAAAATTTTCAAAAATCATCTATTTTTCGGCTTCCTGACTGGACATGACCCCTTATATATACTTTGCACAAAAGAACAACGGCTAGTTCTTCGGCTGTCTTCTGTTTTTTTCTTTCTTTCTTTTCTATTAAGGAGGTTCGATGGCTACAACAAAATGCAGAGAATTTCATGAAATTTTAATATGTTGTTCTGCAATGCAAAATAGAATTATGTGAATTTTTTGGGAATTTTTCACCGTCCTGTTTTGAAAAAAATCTACTCCAAAAACCTAAAAAGTACAATTTTAGGAGTAGATTTATTTCAAAACGGGACGGTAAAAAATTCCCAAAAAATTCACATAATTCTATTTTGCATTCCAGAACAACATATTAAAATTGCATGAAACTGGCTGCATTTTTAACATAGGTTCTTATGGTTTTTATGGGAAATGACATATTGCATATACCTTCAGAATGAAATAAGTGCAAGAAAAAATGCAAATGATAAAGAAAAAGAAATTTGCACATGTAACTTAATAATTTACAAATAAATGAGCGAAAGAAAGGGGAAGATTACCGCACATTTCGTAGAAAAATTAATTATTAAAGCATAAATTGCTTGATTTTTCGTCTGCATAGATTGTCAATGGTCGTGAACGACGTGAACAGCTGCACGCATTATACACGCGGCGACCAATCAGAGCAATCCCCTTCATTCCCACTACTTCAAACGCTAGTGCGCTGTTTCCAGAACCCCCGCGTCCCACTACTCCCTCCGATGAAGCCATCGAACTCCTTAAGGAGGTTTCTTTTTCTTCACATTTGCATTTTTCTTGCACTTATTTCATTCTGAAGGTATATGCAATATGTCATTTCCCATAAAAACCATAAGAACCTATGTTAAAAATGCAGCCAGTTTCATGCAATTTGTAATATGGTGTTCTGGAATGCAAAATAGAATTATGTGAATTTTGGGAATTTTCACCGTCCCGTTTTGAAATAAATCTACTCCTAAAATTGTACTTTTTTTAGGTTTTTGGAGTAGATTTTTTTCAAAACGGGACGGTGAAAAATTTCCAAAAAATCACATAATTTTATTTTGCATTGGCAGAACAACATATTAAAATTTCATGAAACTCTCTGCATTTTGTGTGTAGCCCCATCGAACCACCTTAAAATAATTCATTGTATGTAGATGTACCATCAAACTCACGGAGGTTTAAGGAGGGGAAGCAGGGATTCTTTGGAGCTGAAGTAATAATTGAAAAAAAAAATTAGATCGACGGGTTTTCTTATATATGGACCACTAGTGGTCCATCTATAGATTACTTATTAGCTGCTTTAACAATAGTCATCTGGTTTAATAAATTACGAGTAATACGAGAGACTTGATAATTTATAAATAAACTTGTGACAAAGTATATACATATAATTTTGTTAGTGTCCTCTAAACAATATTAAGGTAATTTATTAAATAAGTTTTCTTGTGTCTAACAACGTTATTTGTTTGTTTTATAACATAAAAAATAACTTATTGCTTCCATGCATTTAGTTTGATAGTTTCCGAGATATCGGCCTGGATATATAATAAATCGAACACGCTATATAGCAATAGCTAGAAATTGTGCTGTAAACAATCTCGCCGATTAAATTAATCAGAGTTTAATCAAAATCGCTTTTTTTCAGCTTCAAAAAGTATCGACAGCATATATAACAATGTCAGGCATCAGTTGGCAAAGCGGGAAACTTTCGTTCAACATAAGAATTGTCCATATAAATAATTTTAATCGCCTCTGTTCCCCTGTTTTTTAAACTAACGAAAACGTTTGCGAGAATTTCAAGATTATTCTTCCGATCGCTTTAGTCCGTTTTGTAACCAATAGCGAAAGAGACGTAAACATAATTAGATGTTGGAGAGAAACTAGAAGAAAGATGAACGTCCGGATTTTCCGCGCGATAGAACCGTACCCTTATTTTGTACAGGATTTCGGGGAAAGTGGGGGCTACTCAAATTTTTTCAAATTAGAAACCCCTTGCACGTCGACTAACACCAATCGATAGGGCTTGAAAAGACGAATCCAACGACCTATATTTTTATATGTTTATCGTGAATATTATAAGAACAATGAAAATATAAGGAACAAGAACAGATCTATATACTGTTAATTATGTGCAAAATAATAGCACCGACTAAAAAAATGAAAAAATTCTAAATTTTAACAAAATTATTTAATTAAAAATTACGAAAAAAGAAAAAAAGAAAAATCCAGAGTTTTACAATGGCGATTTATTCCATTCTCGTCCCACACATGAAGAGGAGTAAATAGATGAATTTAGGTATTTTTTGTAGCTGCCCAAAAACAGTTTTAAGGGGTAAAATCACTCCTCATATGTAGAGCGGCTTTTTTGCTTTTCTCGATATATTTTGAAAAGTGTTCGAGTATCAAAAAATGCTTTCAAATGAAAGTTTTA